>NW_027413924.1:634578-649374 GCF_048773025.1 Camelus bactrianus | reverse complement strand
TGTTGCTGTTAATAGCAGGGTGTGTGTATCTTTTTGAATTCATTCTTCTTTTGTGGTTGGCTTTATTCCTTTGATAAGTATGTAAGTTTAAAAAGCTAAAGCTCTAAACCTTCCTGGAAACAATGAACAGTACATATATGTAAATTAAAAATATATGTGCAGTAAAAACATTTTAAAAAAATAAATAAATAAAAAAGAACGAAAGACAAGGAAATTAGCTATCAAGCCGTGAAAGACATGGAAGAAACTTAAAAGACATCTTACTAAATCAAAGAAACCGGTCTGAAAATTGTTACCAACTGTACAATTCCAACCAAATGACATCCTGGAAAAGGCAAAGCTCTAGAAACAATCAAAAGATCATGGTATCCAGGGGTTTGGGGAGAGGGAGGGAAGGAGGAATGAACAGATGCAGCGTGAGGGATTTTTAAGGCGATGAAATTATTCTGTAGGATACCATAGTGGTGGCTACATGTCATTGTACATTTGTCAAAACCCATAGAACGTACAACCTCAAGAGTGAACCGTCCTGTAAACTATGGACTTTGATGGATAATAACGTGTCCATGTCGGATCATCAGTTTTACCAAATAGGCCACACCGATGAGAGATGTTGAGGGGAGTGGAGGATATATGTGTGGGTGGGGAGGGCTATGTGAGAACTCTCTGTATTTTCTGCTCAATTCTGCTGTGAGCCTGAAACTGCTCTAGGAAATAAAGTCTATTAATCAAAAACAAAAACAGAAACAAAAACAAAACACCCAAATGAGGTGAACCAGGATTCAGTCATCCAAAATGGAGCTGGACGGCCAGTGGGAGGAACTTTGTTGCAGACATAGTCCTGTTTCAGGGAGGGGGACGTTGTCCCCTCCCTCTACACATCTTGAGTTCTCTGGGCTTGACTGATCCAAAAATGGACCCCAGACGGATCGTTGAGCAGGAGCGACAGGGAACCTACTGTCTTTCATTCAAGCACTCATGTGTCCCCGAAGCAGGCAGCTTTTCTCCGTTTTAGGACAAGAAATCAGCCCTTTGTGCGAAATGGGCCGGGCTGAGAGCCTTTGGTTTTGGGTGACCCGTCCGTGAAGAATCGAGACGGAGTTTGGGTTTTGGGGAGGGGGGGAAGCCCCTGAAAGAAGTCACGAGGTTGGTTGGTTTCTCTAGGCTTCCGGGGCCTGAAGGCTCTCAGTGGGTGATCAGGGTGTTTTCCTAAGTCCAGATGCAGGGAGGGCACCCTCCACGGAAGTGATCGATTTCCCGCTTTCAGGGAGACAGAAAGAAGAGTCTGAGGGTCCCTCTTGCGTCTGCTGGCCCCTCGGCTTCTTCGGTCACTCTCATTTCTAACCCATCCGTGTGCCACGGAGGCACATACATGTTTGGGGTGGCCTCCCCTGGGTCCCGACACCGGCATCAATGGGGGGAGGGGGGGCATGAGTGGTCAGAACTGTATCAAGCTCAAGGGCACCACCAACCGGTTTCAAAAACAAATCTGCCAGCAGCTGCTAGCCGCAGCCTGGTCGTTTCAAAGTTCCCGCCTTGCTCTTGTGGTGTGTTTTCTTTCGTTTCCCCTTCTCCACTTGCCCCGTGGGGTAGTCTGATGACACACACTTCCAGTGCTTCTTTCTTGCATCTGTGTCTCCTGGGCTGCAGTCCTAAGAGCCCCCCCCCCCCATCGCCCCCGCCCCCCCCCCAATCAACTCGTTTCTTTACCCTCCACCAGGTCTCCTGGCTTGGAAATCTCGGCTCACAGCATGTGTCTCGTGTCCTCTCTGAATTCACGGGCCCAGCCATCCACCCTAAGGAGACGGAGGGAGGGAAGGAAGGTTTTGACCTGGCGACCTTCCTTGCCGGCATCCTCCGGATTTGGGACCCTTCAGTGCGCCACCTGCCACCCGCCATACCACTCTCACCCTGAGGCCTAGCCCTCGGGGCTCCGTCCACGCGGAAACCTGAACGCGGACGGACCTGGACGGTGGGCGGGGTGGGGGTGGGGGTGTGGAGGGGCTTGCTTCATCACTGCCGGAACCGTGGAGGCGACCGGGACAGACGCGTCCTTCAAGAGGTGAAGGGACACGTAGCCCGGGCTAGGTCCGTGCCACAGCATGTGATTTGGCTCTAAAAAGGAAACCAGGGACCCGTGGAGCCGAGAGACCTGTGGGAGACAGGCGGGGCCGTTTCTGCGTGCCCCTGACTCCCTGAAAGAAGCCAATCTGAAAAGGTGGCATCCTGTAGGGTACCGGCTCTGGATGACATTCATTCTCAAAAGGGCAAAAGCCCCAGAGAGGGTGAAAAGATGAGTGGGGTCGGGGGTGGTGGTGGTGAAGGTTGTCTGTGTGGGTGTGTGTGTGTGCGGGTGTGTGTGTGTTGTGGCGGGGGGTTGTTGATGAATAGGTGGAGCACAGGGGACTTTTAAGCAGCGAAACTCTCCGGTAGGTAGGTCCACGATGGGATGAAAACCAACGTGTTGGATATGGCAATACCTAAGATGGGGTGAACTGAAAGAACCCTTCTGGGTGTCCCGCCCCTCAGCCGAAGTTTAAAGTCCTTCCTAAAGCCAGAAGGTAAAGACACACGAGAGCAATCTGAGGGGCCATCGCTGAGGAGTAACAGCGAGGCCAGTGAATCCAGTGAAAGACTGACTGACGTGGGGGCCTGGGTCCCTCGGCTCGACCCCCTTCCCCGGGAAACCGAAGCCTTCGACGCAGGGATGCGCTTTGACACGCTTCTGTCTCATCGGAGAAGGCTTCTTCTGCCTGGCATTGCGTGACGGGGCCGAGAAACCCGTCCTCTCCTCCTCTGCGTGAGGTAGCGGTCGCTCCCGCCTTTGCGCAGCGTTGAAGAAAGCTACCAGAAACACGGTTCTGCGTTTCTCTCGATACCGTGGGCGAGCGTCACGGCTTTTCCTTGCGTTCCACCATGCAGTCAGATAGCATTCTCAAAACTAAGCGTGCCATGCAAATTTTCCTTTTCCTTTTTTAAAGTGACTGTCAAGAACTTAGGCAGCATCGAGTGAAAACGTTGGGCACCTTCATCTCTTGGTTTGTATGGAGCCAGCTAGGTCATCAGACCCACGTCACCATGATTTCTGAATTCTAAGATCCTTTCCAATCCATGATATTGTACATTCCTGGGTCATGGGATGTCACTATGGCTGATCAGGTCAAAGGGAATGTGTCCCTCCAGAGCGCTTATTAACACGTCAGTTTATTTAAACGACAACAAAGGAAATTCCCTTCGGGCGATATTCATTCCACACGCTAAAGGAAAGCGATAGGTTGTGTGCCTGAGCCCACACAGTGTGACGCAGGAACGGGGTGGGGGTTGAGGGAGGAGGAACTCTGGCTAGTGTCCGGGACCTAACGGGAGATAGAGTGGAGGATTTTTGCCCTTCTTCAGGGACAGGGTGAATCGGCCCGAGGTTGACTTGTGCGCTCAGAAAGAGGGCCTTTACCGGATGCCCCGAGCAAGCAGACTTTTCTTTTCTTCTTCTTCTTTTCTTTTTTCAGTTTTATTGACATAGGTTTGACATACAGCCCTCTATCAGTTTCGGGTGTACAGCACAATGATTTGACTTCCATAGACTGTGAAGTGATTATTAGGTAACTTTAGTGACCAGGAAACAACGATATGTTAAAAGGGGGTTTAATCAACAGAACTGCTATTTCTGATGATCATCTATTCCTAAGAGAAAGGACAGATGAACACTCCAAAATGCAGGAAGTGCATAGTCACAGAATGATGAACAATCTTTACCCGTGCCGACGTTTTGACGCCAGGATACGTGGAAAGCTGAAGTTTTAGAACATAGAAATATTTGGCTCTCCATTTGACCTGGAAATCTCCTTGTTGGAAAGAAGCTAATTTCTCCTCCTCATCCTCGTCCTCCTCGTCCTCGTCCTCGTCCTCGTCCTCCTCCTGCCTTTTTAACTAAAAAAATAAAAAAATAAAATAAAATAAAAATTTTTTAACAAGAAGTTTTTATCTTTTTGGAGGGGGGACGGGTCATTAGGTGTCTTTATCTACGTTTCAATTAATTATTTAGATTTATTATACGTTTTCAGTGGTGGTACTGGGGACTGAGCCCAAGGCCTTGTGCATGCTGAGCACGCACTCTACCGCAGAGCTCTACGCTTTCCCAGAAAGGAGCAAATTTCTAAACATAGAACTGGATGAGTAGGTCAGCTTTTTGATCTCATAGAAGCAGCGGCCCAGTTCTCTGGGGGGAACCCTCCTTATCTTGTCCATCTCGACAACGTCAGAAACGTCTGTCTGCATAGCCCACAGTGGCCAGAGACTGAGGCCAGGGGGCTGAATCAGGTAGAACCTGAAACCGAATGGAAGAAACAAACAAACAAAAAAGGGTGGGGAGGGGCACGCGGAGGCCTTTTTAAACGTACACACTGCTGCGTGGTCTCCCTCGTCGAAACTCTAATTCGCAGCCTTCTTAAGGAGAAATATACACCTGAAACGTCTTTTTTCCACACAGAGTTTAAAAGCTTTCACCCTCTGAGCCGAAAAACCTTACCCGTCCCATCGGTTCTTTCTGAGTGAGTGGGTTCTCTAGTGTCCTACGCGTCTGCTGGGAAACAAGCTGCTGGAGAACCAGCAACTAGAAACCAAGCTGCACCAGCATTTCCATGAGCGTAAAATCTTACATTCACACTTACTTGCTTAAAAATGCACACGCCTGCTTTGTTTTCATGTTTTACACAGTCGATGACCTATAACATGTATGATGCTCAAGAAATTGTGTGAGGGGCAATCCTGAGATTGACCGTGAGGGCGCAACAGATGGCAGATATTTCCTTAGGGTAAAACAATGGACGGTCATGGGAAGCCAGATCATCCATTAACAGAACTTGGTTCTGGCAGGAAAGCATGTGGTTTAACCCCGGGGAAATATTTGCTATCTCGAGATGTCCCAGAGGCAATCACAGGATACACTTAGAAATTTTGCATCCCCCGAGGAGGGTGATTGTTCCTGGAAGGGATAGGCCTGAAATGAATCAGTTAGCCAGCAAGCAGAACTTCGTGCTTCTGGCATGAAATATCTAAAGCCCCACCTCTTTGATCGCATTTCTTTTTTTTTTCCCTGAGCCGTATACTCCCAATAAACAGGATGTCGACCAGGCTTTTGGCACTCTAGATCCACGAGACCTTGAGTCCCCTGGTCCCATTTTCGCTCTTTACTTGGTCTCTTTGTTTCTTAATTCTTGCGTCGCCCGTCCTCAGACACGGTCCCGAGCTGCGCTGGACGCAGCACCCGTCCTACCCGACTCGTGAGTGACCTATAGTTTTTAAATGAAAGCTACAAAATCTCTGGTCATGTCGATCTGCTGGTCTCGTCTGTATGAGACAGGGCAGTACCTGAGTTTCAGAGACACACACAGACACACACACAGACACACACACACAGACACAGACACAGACACAGACACACACACACACACACACACACACACACACACACACACACACACACACACACTCTAAAGGGAACAAAGAACAAAGAAAGATAGAGAAAGAAAAAGAAAAAGGCTCAGGGGAATAAAGGATTCGCTTGCTCTCTGTGACATGACCCAGTAGACCTAGTTGTCACGAGACAGGAAGCTCAACCCTCCGTGTTTACATTATCTGTTCCTGAGCTTTCTTGCAGAAAATTCTCATGCGTTTCTTTCCCCTCACGGAAGTCTTCTCTATTCCCCACAGAGCCTGGGGCGATGGCTCTTCACCCTGGAGCCGCCTGCGGCCGATCCAAGATATCGGATGATTTGTGGAAGTGATCAGTGATCCTGAGACAAAGCCCTTCCTTTAGGTAGAAAAGCATGGCCCCTGCTGCTCAGGGAGCTGGCACTCCCCCTCCCTCTCCCCTCATGCCACCTTCTCCTTTGTGCACAAGCTATCGCTTTCGCAAAAGAGCTTGGCTTGCCTGAGAGTCTTGTGGAAGCCATCCTCATTTCTATGGTACTGCCGTCCAAGGATCTGGAAAGGGCTCGGTCCCATGTATGCATGTATGCATGTAGGCACTTGTGTATGTCCCCGGCTTGTAGGCCTGGCATGTTTCTTCCTCCACATACACTTGCCAGAGTTCATTCATGAAAGAGCTCTATGGAACTGGTTTTCAAGGGAACATGCAGGCAGGGAATGCGAACAGGAAGGAACCCAAATGTTTTCCTTCAGGTTGACATGATCTAGGACAGATCCTTTCATCCAGAAAAGCAAATGTCAAGGGATCGGTCTCGTGAAAAGAGCCATGTCTTGATTGTGACGAGCAGCATTCGAGGTGAAACTTTTCGCCTCCCTAGGTTTACCCCGAATCCATTAAGTTCCTGTGGGTTATCTCTGTCATGAAACGTGTCAGCCAGGAAAAAAAAAAAAAAAAAAAAAAAAGAGTCTGGGAGCGATGGTTGGCTCGGTCTCAAGTCTCAGGAAGTGTTCACACCCCAAGCAGTCCGAGGGGGTAGTGTGTGTGTGTGTGTGTGGGAGGCGGTCCATCTCTGAAAAATTGGTGCCTCCTCCACGTAGTTTTTGGTCCCTTGCAACTGAAGCATCTGGCGACGTCCCTGGAATGTTTAGATCGTTTCCAAAGAAGATGAGATACGGAAGCGTTCGTTCCTGGCTCCATGAGTCGAAGGGGACGTGCTTTAATATCTTTCTGACAGAAAAGACTCGAGATCTGTCAGTGTGTTGGCCGACATGACTGGTATACCTTCGGAGGATGGATGGACCTACAGACAGACAGACAGACCGGAATACATACATACTTACTTACATACGTACATATGTAAACATACAATACAATACAATACAATACAATACAATAAAACAAAACAAAATGAAACAGAATAAAATAAAATAAAATAAAATAAAATAAAATAAAATAAAATAAAATAAAATAAAATAAATTAAATTAAATTATATTAAAATAAAAGGATGCTGTGAGGAGAAAGTGTCTGTTTCTGGCTAGGACCAAATCGTGTCCCTACGTGGACCGGTTGGGAAAGACTGGTGTCCCAGATGGTTCACCGTGACTTCCTCGTGAACATTTGCTGTGACCGATTCGGGCTTCGGAACAGTCACGGTCTCGTTCTGAGGAACGTCTCCTGGAAAGCATGTGGAGACCGTCTTCGTCTGCCGTCCTTAGGAAACGTTCCAGCAGAGCGGGTGTCCGAGAGCCTCTAGGGGCGATGGCTATGCTTCGTGGACGTCTGTCCCTCTTCAGGCCGAATTTCGTGGAAGTATGCTGATCTGGCCAGCCGACAAGTCTGAATGGGGGTGATTTTTTGGTAGAAATGCGCGTCCTTGGAGAGACCAGGGGAAGGGGAGCATGTCTCAGTGGAAACTCTCGTACAGCGTGATAGAGATGAGAATGCGGTTCTGTGTCATCATCTTTGCGTGCTTCCCGCCACCCTCCCCCTCCCCGCCCCGCCCCGCCTTCCACTGATACGCTGGGCCACGTCACGCGTGCTTCGAGTTTTCTCCGATGGTTGGCCAACGCTCTTCCGACTCCCGTTGCCCATGGTTCTCCCGCTTTGGACTTGGCATCCTCGAGAACCAAAGCCGCCCTTTCCCTGAAGCCCCGCCGAGCCGGGCTGAGCAGCTGGACATCTGCTGGAGAGAGGTCACTGCCGTGTCCCCTCTCGAGACCCTCCTCCTGCCCGTTGCTGTGGAGGCCACTCAGAAAGTTGAACCCGCATGCGTTTTTCAGGCCACCCGAGCCTCTTCGAGCCCGATGCCTAGACATCTTCCTGACTGGTGGCGCTCCGGACTCACACCCTGGGTTTCTCGTTGGCTTCAGCCACGGACCTTTGTCTTCCTGGAACGAAAGACCAGACCGGTTTCATCAGGTGGAACCACCTGCCTGGTGGCGGGACTGTCGTGGAACCCTATGGACCACCCCGAAGTGTATATGCAGCCCAAGGGCGATCTCTCCAGTTGAACAACCATCGAGGCCCAAAAGGACCCCTGCCCCGGGAAGAAAGAAACTTTGACCTTGACCCTTAGCTGCCCGAACGAGAATTTGGATCAGGGTTGGGTAGGGTGATGGAGATCTCCCTTGGCACAGTTCCCGTGTGCGGGACTTTCAATGACTCTGTCTTCCTGAAAGGACACCCGCCCCCTGAACACGCTGTCTCGTCATCAGTTTGTTTCCACGAGGGACGAACCGTCATTGTGTGCACGACAAAGTTGGCCGCTGCCTGTTTGGTCCGCCATCGCCCCGTAAGGGACCGACGAAGTGTGCGTCGTGACCAGTGACCGATTTCGGAGCCCGTGGGTGGTGGGCGGGTGTGTATCTGTTTTCCAGGTCACGCGCGACGCGGTGTGTCGTGGTGTGGCCCGCCCGGCCACCCCACCTCCCTTCCCCCATGGAAAATCAAGGGAGAGTATTGCCCGAGACAGACGAAAGTGCAGCCACGAAACCTAAAAGGATGACCCTGGATGTCAACTTGGAGGTGGCTAGGAGACAGCTGAGCATGCATAGGATCACACTGCACTGCCACCGTGTGGGATGCCGCACATGTGTCGCCGTCGTGGTTTTCATCTCCTCCACCTATTGCCCTCACCTACATCCACTCTTTATCTCACTGAACTCTTTTTTTTTTTTTTTTTCCGGTAAGACAGTGAGAATTTTCTCTCTCTCTCTCTCTCTCTCTCTGTCTCTCTCTCTCCTACTCTCTCTCATAATTGACCTGACAATGGGATGTCCGTTTTCACGTGTCCAACATAGCGATTCGGGATTCTTCCATGTTCCACGATGATCACCGTGGTGAGTCTGGTTACGGATCCGTCACCGGACAGCATCATGACAATAGTATGGATTGACTCTACTCGCCCTGCTGTCCATGACCTCCCGTAATTTGTGTATTTATTAATTGGAGTTAACTGGAAGCTTGTACTTTTTCCTCTCCCTCACCCATTGCACTCATTGTTCCTTCTTGGTATCCATGAGCCTGTTTCAGCTTCCTTGCATGTGTTCCTGCGTATTGTCTTGGGGATTCTGCCTCGAAGTGACAACATCCCTCTCGGACTTAAGTCACTTAGTTAACATCATCCCCTCTAGGTGTAGGTCTCTCCAGACCACGTGGCACTGTCCATTCGTCCATCCGCGGGCCCGTAGTGGAACTGCCGGGTCTTCCAGGAGTTTTCTGTGGAATGTTTTGAGGGACTTCTGTCCTGTTTTCCCTAATGGCTTTCCTCCACCTCCGTTTCGCCCTCTCCCCCTCGCCCCCACCACCAACCCCTGTTCCGTGTTGCCTTCTGTCTTCTGTCGGAGAGCGGATTCTGTCAGGTATGAGTCGAGAGCTCTGTGTCCGCCCGCCAGCCCGCCCACCCGGCCCCATCTCGAACGGTGGTCTCTATCACGTGTTCCGTCAGGAGCAGGCACTTTCTGCTTGTTTTTGGAACTTGCTGTCGAGATTCCAGGTTCTGGGCCTGTCCGGATACCTCTTAGAAACGGAAATGCGTGCGTTTTCCCCTTTTTAAAATTGTGTTCGTTTGTTTACTTATTTATTTATTTATTTACTTACTTACATTTATTTATTTATTTAGGCCTTTTTTTTTTTTTTTTTTTTTTTTTTTTTTTTTTTTTTTTTGGTTCTTGCTGCTGTTGTTGCTTTCGGTGGTTGTTTGTTTATTCGGGGAGGGGAGGTAATTCGTTTCTTTTGCTGGTTTGTTGCCTGACTTAGTGATTGCCTGACTTACCGACTTCCTTATTTACTTGAACGGAAGTCCTGAAGATCGAACCCTGCACCTTGCGCGTGCTGGGCAGGCACTCTGCCCCTGAGTTCTACGCTCCATCCTCCCCCCTCGCCCCCTCCCCCATTTGGGGGAGGAAAAAAAATAATTTTTTTTTTCTTTTAAACTGAAAACGTCCTTTTGGGTCTCCCGCGCGTGTTTCATCCCTGGTTTTCTGGCTTCTAGGAGGTGGAGTTGACCGAGTTCTTGGGCTGTTGAGGAGAGGAACCCCTGATGGGCTGCGGTTGTGCTTTTTCTACGGTGTTTTTGTTTTTGTTTTTAAACCCCAGAGTAGTTCTACAACTTGATTTCCCTTTGGTGGTGGGTTTTGTCGTTTGTTTTCATGTTTCCTTCCTTTCTTCCTTTCTTTCTTTCTTTCTTTCTTTCTTTCTTTCTTTCTTTCTTTCTTTCTTTTTCTTTCTTTCTTTCTTTCTTTCTTTCTTTCTTTCTTTCTTTCTTTCTTTCTTTCTTTCTTTCTTTCTTTTTCTTTTCTTTTCTTTTCTTTTCTTTTCTTTTCTTTTCTTTCCTTCCTTCCTTCCTTCCTTCCTTCCTTCCTTCCTTCCTTCCTTTCTTTCTTTTCTTTCTTTTTTTTTTTTTCGGATGGGGCTACAGTTTCCTTGTCCACGTTGACTGTGTCAAACACACGCACCGACACACACACGCACACCCAGACACGCGGATGCGCATGCACAGTGTTGCTCTGTGTAGATGCACTGAACCTCGATTTACCGAGCGGGTGGCTATCGACTCGCCCCCCCGAACCCCCGCCCGCATTTTTTTGTTTTCCCTCCTCCTTCCTGCGGTTGTGGTCAGCCGTGCTGACGTCCGTGTTCTCACGACCGACCGCGAGTGCGTTTTCCCCAGGCGCCCGTTTGTTGTCTTTGGGCTTTGTCGCGATCTGTGCCGAGATCGATTTCTCTTTCCGCTTCGATGGGGTTCGCGGTCTTCATCCTTTCTTTTCTAGCTTCTGGGCTTTGCCTGTCTGCTTTCGAAAGACCTCCCGCATTCGAGAGGACGGACTCCAAAGCCGATTCCTGCGTTGTTCTCTGAGCGCTCGCCTGGTTTCGGTTTGCCAGCCCCCGCCTTCCCTCCCTCTTCCCCTCCTCCCCTTCCCAACCTCCCACCCGGGAACCCGGGATCTCGTCCTGGTCGCTCTGGGCCACCCGCGGCGTCGGCCCCGGCCCCGCCGGCGTGTCCGTGTGATCTCCCCCGCCCGGGGAATCGCGTGGGGAGCGCGTCCCCTTCGCGGCAGCCGCCCGGCCGGCCGTGTCTTGCCAAACCCCGGCTCCCTCCGTCCTCCCCGCCCTGATCTGTTGCCGGGGTCGCGTCGCGCCGCGTCGCGTCGTGTCGCCTCGTGTCGTGCCGTGCCGTGCCGTGCCGTGCCGTGACGAGGGTGAGCGGGCTCCGAGGCGGACGCCACGGGGCCGCCCGGCGCCTCAGTCCGGGACGAGCTCGGGCGTTTGGGCGGCCGGCGGCGGTCGGGATCGGTTCCGGGGACGTTGGCGACGGTTGTCGGGCGCCATCTGGCTGCCGCTCTGAGATCGTCCCTCTTCTCCCGAGCGTCGGCGACCTCGGCAAGGGATGGGGCTCGGCGGCGGGGCCCGAGGCAGACTTCGGGGAGGCTGGCGACACCGGCGGTGACAGTCCCCGTGGCGCTGAGCCGCGGGCGCGTCCTGCTCTCGGCGCAGATTGGACTCGCAGGATGATGAGGGGGTGACTGTCGCCGCGCTCCCGGGATCTCGTGTGCCGGGGGAAGCCGTGTGGCCTGGCCTGGTCGACCAGCATCCGCCTGTGCCCCTCCAGCCGCGGAGACCGACCCGAGCCGATCGGACACGGCCTGCGCCTTGCCGCCGCGGGGGAAAGGGAGAGAGTGTCCCGCGCCCGGGCCGCCGGCGGCTAGGTGGTCAGGCCCTCGTCTGCGTCCCTTGGACGACTGCTCGTGAGGCGAGGAGCGGCCCGGGCCCAGTGCGGTGAGGCCGGGGACGGGCGCGCTGGGGTTCCCGGTCGTCGGAGGCGCCTCCTTGGATGAAATGTTTTCTGAGTCCCGATGGATCCGGAGACGTGGCTGGGCCGGCCCCTGTTGGCGCGGGAGGCCTGGGAGGGGGTGCCCCCCGGCCCGTAAGCCTGCCCGCGTGGGTTCCGGTGGCGTTGGAGGGACCGAGACTTCATCCGGACTCGGGGACCGGCACGGGGGCGTCCTGCGAGGGATGTGGGGGAGGCAGGCTTTCCCCGGCCCGGGGCCCGGTGCTCGGGAGCGGTCCCTCGTGGGGGGCCCTCTCGTCGGAGGCGCCTCTGTGGCATCTCCCCGAGTCCCCGGCCACGCGGGCGAGAAAAGGGCAGGGCGTCCCCGGCCTGATCCCGTCTCCCTCTCGTCCCTTCCCATTCCCATTCCCATTCCCATTCCCACTTCTCCTCCTAAGCCTCCTCCTAATCCCCCTCCCCTCTCCCCTCTCCCCTCTCCCCTCCCCCTACCAACCCCCCCACCCCGGTCGATCAGATGGCCCCCGAGAGCTTCGGGGCTGCCATTTATGGGGGTAGGGCTGGGGGCAGGTGGCCGGACCGAGGTCCCGGGGTCCCCCCTTGCAAATCGTGGACCCGCCCCGTTTCTGGGCGCTGTCATTTTTCCTGTCGTGTTGGGCATTTTCTGCCAGCAGATAGGTGCTGACACGGTCTTCCTCGGTGTCTGTCACCGAGTGTTGGGTCTCCGGACGCGTGCGGGGCTCTGGGCTTCTCTCTGCGTGAGCCCTGGCCTGGTAGCCGACTCCGCTTCTGACACTTGAGCCGCCCGCCCGGGCCTGCGCGCCGGCTCTCGTGTGTGCGTCCGGCTGACGTGGCCCGTGGTGCCACCTCCGGTCTCTGGTGGCCCGAGGGCGGTGGGGTGAGGTGGCGGCGTGGGTCTTTTACCCCGTGCGCTCCCCGCCGCAGGCACCCGGTGGTGGCCGGCACGACCCCACCCCCGTAGGCTCCGTGCCGCGTGTCAGGCATTCCCCGCCTGGGGTCGTTGGCCGCTCTCCTCGGAGAGGACTGAGGAGTGGGTGGCGCCTGGCGAGGCTGAAGCAGGCCCCTCTGGTGGTTGTCCTCGCCGGGCCCTCCCCTCTGGGGCCTCCCTGCCCCACATGGCTGGCTCGCTCGCTCGCTCGCTCACTCACTCACTAGATCGATGTGGTGAAGTCATGCTCCCCCGGGCCGGGCCTAAGCCGCGCCAGACGAGGGACGGGGACGTTCATGGCGAACGTGGCTTCTCTTCTCGTTCTGCCTGCGGGCCCCTCGCCTCTCCTCTGCCGCCCGTGGGTGGCGGGGGGAAGGCAGGGGTGCGGACTCCGGCCCGACCTCGGTCTCCCGTGCCTTGTGGTGTCGGCGGGGCCGGGGTCTTGTGACGCGGCAGACACTCTCGCCTCCTCGCCTGCTCGGCGTCCTGTCTCGCGAGCGGCCCTCCCCCGCGGCGGGGGAGGGCTGCCCCGCCGCCACGCCACGTACCCCCTCGTCGGGGTGTGAGCGTGTCTCGCCTTGGTCCTCTGCGGTGCCCCTGGAGCGCTCCAGGTTGTCCCTCAGGTGCCCGAGGCCGAGCGGCGGCATCGCTTCCCGTCCCCAGCGAGTCCTCTCGGGTAACCCCTGCGGTGGTCGTGTCTCCCGAGCGCCTCTCTTGAGGCGTGGGGGAGGGGTCGAGACGGTAAGCGAGGCGTGGCCGCTCCCCACCCTCGGTGGGGCCGGGGCCGCCTCCTGAACGTCAGTCCTCACCCTGTACCGGGGGGGGGACTGACGTGGCCGGGCGCACGCCGGGTGGGTCCCCCTCAGCGGGGTTCGCGCCCGGGCGTGGGAGCGATCGTGGTGGGGCCGGGTGATGTGCCGGTGGGGGGCGGGCGTCTGTCCCGTCCCCACGCGGTCTTGGGTGCGTCTCCTCGCGAGGTGGCACGCACGGGTTCTCCCCGGTCCCGACCGCGAGCGCTCGCTTCTTGGCCCGCTGCTTACCCCTACCGCAGACCCCTCCTGCCCAGCCGAGCGCTGGCGTACACGTCGGAGGGCTTCCGTAGGCCTGAACGGGGCACGCTGGGTGGGGGGCGATGCGCCCTCGGTGAGAAAGCCTTCTCTAGCGATCTGAGAGGGGAGCCTTGGGGGCACCGGACCCCCCAGCCGCCGCTCCTCCATCCAGAGCGTGCAGTCACTCTCCACGGGGAGCGACTGCCGCGGCGTGTGGGCAGGGCCCCGTCGCTTTGGCGTGTGGGCTGCGCTGGCCCCGCGGTGGGGCCGAGTGCTGTTCTTGGCCTGCTGTGGCCCGCGCCTCCCCCCTCCGAGTCGGGGGAGGGTTCCGCCGGGCCGGGCCCGGCGTCTGGCGCGGGGCCGTGCGAGCGCGCGCGCGCGCTGTGCGTGTGCGCGGGCTTGGCCTCCCCGGCGCGTGCCGTGGGGGGAGGGGGAAGGCGGTCCACCCCGACTTGGGCCCCCCCCACCAGTCTCCGCGCCGCGAGGAGCCACCCCACCTGTTCCGGTCCCGAGACGCAGCCACCGGTGGCGGTGCGTGGGCCACGGGTCGGGCCGCCTCGCTCGGCAGCGTTTCCCCGGGCCGCGAGGCCTGGGGGCGAGCCAGACGAAGCTGGGTGGCGGTGGTGGACGGACAGACGAGACGCAGACGGACGAGTGAGCGAGTGGAAGGGGCTACCCTCTGGAATGGGGGTGTTTAGCCTGCTGCGCGCGAGTCCCGGCGGCGAGCGGGGCCGGGGTGTGGGAGGAACCGCCGAGGGTTGGCTGAGGCCGGCCGGCGTCCTGGGCGTCGCGGGGCCGCCCCCACGTGTGGGGGTGGTGGGATCCCGCGGTGGTTTCCCCGGCGGCCCGGTCGTGTCTCGAGATTTCCCCTTCCCTGGGTTGGTGCCCGCCCGCACCCACGACCCCTGCCGGCCGTCGCTCTTGCGCGCGAGCGGCCCCTCCTCGTCGCCGCCGCCGGCCCTCCCCTGCCCTGCCAGGACCGATGGCCGCCCGCGCCGAGCCTTTCCCCCGCCGACCCCCCCCCGTCCTGGGACCAGAACGTGGCCTCACCGCGTTGTGGGGTGCTGTCCCTCCCCTGGAGGC
>NW_027413924.1:597078-622078 GCF_048773025.1 Camelus bactrianus | reverse complement strand
CTGTTTGGAAGTCTATTCACCTATGGCTATAACTGTTTGTATGAAACAGATAGTAATAGAATCTCAAACCCATCTAAAAGAGAAAGAAAGGAAGGAGAAGGGGGGAAAAAAAAGTCCTCTATTATTTTCTTGCTTCCCTCTGCCACTCTTAATGGTTTAGATGTCTTCTTTTTACAATTTTGTGTTTATTCCGTTTGGAATGATGGTAGTGATCACCTTTCCGGTGATGAGTGGTCTCATTTTTGTACATCCTCCTTCTTCTCTATTTAGAGTAGACCTGTTGATGTTTCTTTTAGCATGGGTTCAGTGTTGCTAAACTCTTTTCGTTTTTGCTTGTCTGTGAAGTTCTTTACCTCCCCTTCTATTCTAAAGGATAGCTTTGCTGGATAGAGTATCCTAGGCTGCTTCTTTTTGTCTGTTTTGTTTTGTTTTGTTTTGTTTTGTTTTTCATTCAAGAATTTCAATAGATCTTGCCACTCCCTTCTGGCCTGTAGTGTTTGTGTAGAGAAATCCGCTGAGAGCCTTATGGGGGTTCCCTTGAAACTCACTCTGTTTTTTCTCTTGCCTAAAGGCGTTTAGGATCATTGCTTTATCCTTGACTCTGGCCATCTTGATTAAGCCTATGTCTTGGTGTGGGCCTGTTTGAGTTCTTTCTGTTGGGTACCCTCTGAGCCTCCTGGACTTGGATATCTGATTCCTTCTTTAGATTTGGGAAATTTTCAGTCATGCTTTCTTCGAATATCTTTTCGGTCCCCTTGGTTCTTTCTTCCCTTCTGGAACCCCTATTGTGCGTAGATGGGCACGCTTTCGAGGTCCCTTAGGTCCCTAAGATGGTTTTCGTTGTTCTTTATTGGTTTTCTCTCAGCTGTTCTGATTGGGTTCTTTCTGTTGTCCTGCCTTCTAGGCACTTATTCGTTCTCTGCGTGATCTAGCCTGCTTTGGACAGCCTTTAGACCAGTTCTCATTTCAGCAATGAGTGGACCAGTTCTCCTTTGACTCTTCTTTATAGCTTCGATTCGTTTTGACGTATAGTATATCTCTCAACACTATCTCTTGGAGTTCCTTCAGGACTTGGATCACTCTTTTTGGAAATCTTGATCGAGCGGGCCATCCACGTCTATTCATGGATCGTGCTTTCAGGGAATTTCTCTGGCTCTTTTAATTGGGAGTGGTTCCTCTGCTTCTTCATAATGCTCCTATCTCCTCGGCACTGTGGCTTAAGGAGTATCAGTTATCTATTGGTGTCCTTAAGGAGTTTATGTATTTATCGAAAGCCTAGGCAGGCATAAAACTTTAAAAGAGAGAGGGGGATAGGGGGGAGAGAGAGAGAGACAGAGACAGAGACAGAGGGGAGAGGGAGAGAGGGGGGTGGGGGCAGGATGTTAAAAGAATGGAGAAAAAAAGGTTGAAAACAGTGTACGATCAATAATAGAAGAGCAAGTTGAAGCAGAATAGCAATTGAGCTGAGACGTCTTCTAAAAGCCTTTAAAAAACAATAGAAAAGATCAGAAAATAATATACAATTGTTTCAAAAGTAAATTTTTAAAGGTAATCGGAAATAGAACAGATTTTAACAAAAGATAAAACAGAGGATTTTAAAAGACGGGAGAAAGAAAAGGTTTGAAGACAGTGTGTAATCATGAATAGAAGAGTAAGTGGAAGCAGAATAGCGATCGAGTTGAGACGTCTTTAATAACCTTAATAAAAAGGAGGAAAAAAACCGAGAAACAATATTTGAAACCTGTGAATAACCAGTAACAGGAGATCAAAACAAGAGGAATGAAAAGGGAAGGTGGTGGATGTTTAAAAATAATAATAATGAAAAGACTTGAAATGAAACATTTAAAAGGGATTAAAACCGTAAACGTATACGACTGTTCAAAAAGTAAAGGTTAAAAAGGTAACAGAAGGTAAAAACCCGATGTAAAAGAGATTAAAAAGAAAAAGAAAAGAAAAAAAAAAAAAGAGGGAAAAAAAAAAAAAATAAAAGGATGTGTTCTCCTGGAGACGGTGCGCTCTTAACGGTTTCACCGAGAAGTCTTTCTGTCGTCGCCCTGTTTCGTGAACTCAGCTTGCTGTTTCCGCGGGCCCTCTGTCGGCGCCCTCGTCTGTGCTGCCCTCGGTGCCTGTGGGCAAGTAGATCGCGCCCCCTCCTGGCACCGCGGTCGGATGCTGCGTTCCTGCCGGGAAGGAGGGAGGGTGGCTGGCCGCCTGCCCTCTCCCGGCGCCGGTCGCTCCGCTGCTCTGTGCGGCTGTGTGCTCCGCCTCGGGTCGGCGCTCCTCTCCGTAGGTGGGCTCGGGGAAGACGGTGGAACCGCCCCGCCCCTGCTGCATTCCAAAACTCGGCTCCTTCTTAGTCTTGGTGGCGCGAGTTCTCTGAGGTACCGGGGCAGATATATAATATCTGCCTCAGGCTGAAAACGAGTCTCAGTCCTGCCTAGGAGGTTGCAGAGCCCCCGGGTGCGGATTCGAGTCTCGGCCCCGCCCCCGCTCCCGCCCCCGCCCGCGCGCTGCGCGCCGCGCGCCAGGGGCTATGGGCGGCTGTGGCTGCGCCCCGCCTCTCTTCTCGCGAGAAGGGCCGGTGATGGCGCCGCGGGTCTGAGGAGATGGAGGCTACAGGCGCCCCTCTCCCCAGGGCACACCGGCCGTGTTGCTTTGCCTTTCTTTCCCCGTAATGGACGGGTTTGGGGGGGCGGGTTGTTCTGCTCTGTATCCCCTCCCGGCCCACGGCGCGTGGTGCCGCCGCCACGGTCCTCTGCCCGGCTCGTGCGGCCTGTCCCGGCCCCCGGCTGCGGCCTGCGACTCGGGCTGGGTGTCGCGGGGACCCTCTGTGCCCGTTTTCACTTGGGGTCGGTCGGTCAAGGGGCGCTCCGGGCAGATCTGAGACTCGGAGGCTCCCCCACCGTCCCGTCGGCCTCTCCGTTGGAGACGGGGAGGTCTGGCGAACGAGCCCCTATTCCTCCTCTGCCGGGCCCTCCCGCACTGTTTTGCTTTTGACTCTTTCTTTTCTCCTTTTCTCCTACCAGATTTTGGGCGTCTTTGTCTTTCGAAGAGGGCGGTGTTCTGTCGGAGTTCCGCAGGTGGTCTGATTGGCCGAGTGGGGTCCGTCGATGTGAGTTTTGGTGTATTTGTGGGAGAGGGTGAGCTACGAGCGTCCTTCTACTCCGCCGTCTTGCTTCTTCTCGGGTATTTTTGAAGAGTAGGTGCTGGGGATTGAACCCTGGACCTTTATTTTTTGCATGCTAAGCATGGGCTGTACTGCCTGATCTCTAGACCCTCCCCACCGCAACCCCCCCCTTTCCCACCGCCTCCATAGTACTCGATGAATCTCCTACCTAGATATCTATGCTTCCTTGGAATAGGGCCGTCGTTTTCTTCATCGGATTGATGCACGTCTGTGGATTCGTCCTCGTTTCTCTCCACTGCGGTGGGTGGCATCGGGGCGTGGGGTGGGTGGAGTGGCGTGGCTGGGAACAGTTCTTCACGTGTAGAGGTGGAGCGGAGCGATGAGGATGGTGACTGTTCGGTGTCGCAGCCGGGGTGATGGATGGTTGATGTCTTTGCGTCCGTTGTTGATGGAGGCCTGTGGTCCTGACTTGGAAGAGGACTCGGGTGACCAGAACAGAGCCCGTGTGGGGTCGTTGTGGAGGGAGGAACTCCACCCCCCCCCCCAGCCCCAGCCAAGGCACTCGTACCTCATCGAGGGACGGTCGGCCGAAAACAAACGAAAGCTGTCAGAGGTTTGGGGGTGGGGGTGAAGGGGTGGGTGTGTGTGTCTGTGTGTCTGTGTGTCTGTGTGTCTGTGTGTCTGTGTCTGTGTGGTGTGTGTGGTGTGTGTGTGTGGTGTGTGTGTGGTGTGTGTGTGTCCCCGTTCCCCGTACCACGGTCTCTGGTCGAGGCCTCCCCCGAGCGGAGAAACGCACGCCAGGCCGTCCGTGCTCCTGGTTGTCCGGCCGCGTGTCCCTGCCACCAGAGATCCCGAACCGTCCCGCTCGCTCCCCTGCCATGTGCCATGTGCCACCTGCCTGTCGGCCGGGCGCTATTTTAGACCCTGCGAAGAAGTCGACCGGACGGACGGGCCCGGGCCGAGCCGAGCCGAGCCGATCTGAGCCGAGCCCGTCCAGGCTGGGGTGGGTGGTGCTGGTTCAGAGGAGTGGGGTACAAGCGGGAGGCGGGCGTCGATGGAGGGGAGGGGGAGGGGGAGGGGGAAGGGAGAGGAAAGGGGAGGGGAGGGGGAGCAGGGATGACGATGGTCTGGGGCTTGGCGTGTGGGGTGGGGTGGGAGGGATGGTAGCCATCCTATGACTTTCTCTCCCTACCCCGCCTTTTGCAAGTCTGTTAGAGTGACAAGGTGGTGCTGGTTCTGGCTGGTGCACACCATAGTGATTCTGTTCTTCTTTTTCCTGGTCTTTTTCAGGACCCTCGTCCCGAGGGGACTGAATCTAGTGCCCTGTGCTGCGCGGTACGACCTAGGGGTCGAATCTGCAGGAGAGGACTTACAAGGATTTGGAGGATCCTGGAAAAACTGCTACCATCCAGAATCCTACATGGATGTTCAAGATCTTGTGGATGGACGGACGGACGGAAGACGGATCGAATGGAGGCCCCGCCCCATCCCCTGGACCCCCTTGGCCCAGGAGGATCGTGATGGGTCTGGAAAGGACTCTTCCGACGAGGGTCCTCGGGATGGACTTTTCTCGGTCTGCGGAAGGTGTTTCTGCACAAAGAGGAAGAGAGGGGCGTTCTCGGCCAGAGAGCCCGAACCGCCTCCTTTCAGGGATCCGCTCCAGTCAGGGTTGGGGTCGGGTCAGAACGCAGCCACCGACAGCTCCCCTCCCTCGTCTTGGCTCTCCAACTTGGAAACCCTCCTCCCTGCCCCCTCACCCATCTTCTCGTCAGCCGGCCTCCAGCTTCCCCGTGCCAAACCACCTCTCTCATGCTGCCGGACTTTCCTCCTCCTTGGGCTGCCAGGAAGCTCTCCCGCTCCTCCACGTGCTTTGGCTTGGAATCCCTGACAAACACAAGCGGTGCTGGTGGGCGGGGCCGTGGGGCGGTGGCAGAAGGACTCCCTTCATCTTATGGAGCGATTTTTTTCTCCATAGAGGTGGCGATTGAGAAAACACATAAAATCACTCAGAAGAATACCCATGTGTAGTATCCCTGACCTAGATCCGTTCTGTCTGTCTGTCTGTCTGTCTGTCTGTCTGTCTGTCTGTCTGTCTCTCTCTCTCTTCTCTCTCTCTCTCTTCTCTCTCTCTCTCTCTCTCTGCCTCTCTCTCCATTTCGCTATTCTCTGTGTGTGTGTGTGCGCGCGCGCGCATGCGTGTCTGTCTGTCTCCCTTGTCTCTCTTTCCTCTCCTCTCCCCTCCTCTCCTCTTCCCTGTTCTCCCCCCTTCCCCCTCACCCCTCCACTCCTCTCTTCTCCCCTCCACTCCTCTCCTCTCCCTCTTCTCCTCTCCCCCTCGCCTCTTCTCATTTCCCCTCCCCTCCCCTCTTTTCCCTCCTCTCCTTTCCTGTCCTCTCCCCTTTATCCCTCCTCTCCTCTGCTCTTTCTCTCTCTCTCTCTCTCCTCTCTCTCTCTCTCTCTCCCCCTCCCTCTCTCCCTCTCCCCCCCCTTCACTTCCCTCCCTCCTCCCTACCCCCCCAACCCCTACCTTCACAGGGCCTCATAGATTGCAATCGGTTTCCATGAAATGTGATGAAGAGGGAATGAATTTTAGAATGATATCCCCATGCCATCGAATCCTTCTTCCCCAGGGATAGCGACTTATTTGTGGTCGTGTTTGTTTTGTTTTTCTTGTTGTTGTTTTGGGGCACATCGAGGGCGCAGGAGGCGTTGGGAGTGAGGGTTGATGTTTCTCTTTCTGTCTGTCTCCTCCTTAGGACGGATTTTAAGAGGAGGGAGGACTCACAGAAATCTACCATCTTGTCTCGTACTGCAGCTGTGTTTGAGCTTCCTATACGATCTGGGCGGAACACTCCCCACCCTCACCTCAAGCCGCCATTGCCGCCCCCTCAGCCCCCTGCACCCCCGTCCAGTCCCACACTTGGGGCGGTGGTTGGGCATGGGGGGATGTTGGCGGGGTGGTGGTTGGTGGGGGGTGGGGGGGTGGAGGAAACCAGAAAACAGACCACTGTGGCACGTGGGTGACTGGGGCTTCAGGGTGAAGGAGGATGAATAAAATGGCCGGAATTAGGCTAACGGATTGCTTCTTCTTTTTTTGGCGGGGGGGGAGGGGAGGATCATTAGGTCATTCATTCATTCATTCATTCACTCATTCATTTGCTGGGGGGGGTGTCATTCGGTTTCTTATGCTCGCCCTGAAAACGGTCAACTGTCCTGACTGACTGGTTGCTGCTCACGGTTCCAGGCTGTTGTTGAAACTGGAAGCTCTCGATCTTACTGTTTCTACTGTATTTCACTCATTGAAAGTCATCATCATGCTGGGTCCTCTGAGTCTTTCTCCGAGGAGAAGGTCGGTCACGGGACTAATGACCTGACAAAATAGCCTGAGTGACCAAGAGGCCACACCTTGAGTGCTTATGAGATAACGAGATCTAACCACCAGCCTCTATAGAATGGGTCACCTGGAGGCATCGTGACACCATTCTGAGTCTTCTGATGAGAAAACGATTCTGTGGATGGTGATCGATGCCCGATTGTTTGAGCTATGGCTCTAGAACCACCCCACCCACTCCATCCCCAAGGTGGGTACACAGTTTTGAAGACGCTAGCCTGCTGTGAATCCCCTTTGCCCGGCAGAGTGATTAAAATGGCCTCTTTGCTTCTAAGCTCCAAGACCTTGTCTCTGGATTCTTGGGCTCGTCGGGGATGGGGGCCGATCTTTTGGCAACAAGCGTGCTTCAGAAACAGCGGATGCCCGAGAAGGACACTCTGCCTCTCCCTCTTCTTCCGGGCCTGAAATGGGGAGGAAAAAAAAAATCGCTTCCCCTGGAAGCTGGAGTCCGGAGCCCGCCATCCGGAGGGACTTCTGGCTTGGCCTTCTCCTGGGGTGGGGGGGGGAGGGCACGACACTGCACGTGTTCTTTGTCAACTCCCTGTTTCTCTCTTCTCGAGTTATCTCTTTGGGACGGCTCCCACACTGGGTGGAAAACAGACAGACAGGCTGGTATGTCTCCCTACCCCACCCTTCGCCCCCAAATGACTGATCTCCTGTCCCATCAGAATCACCACTTGTTTTCCAACGTGGCTTTCTTGGATCCTGGAGGACTTGTAAAGGAAAAGCCCAGCTGGGCTAACAAGCTAAAGTCACAAATCTAAGTGTGATAAGTGTCCGTTTACTGATCTAAGTTCTGCTGGGCTAACTCGTAAATCTGAAGTTTAGTGTCAGTTTACTGGGCTAACAAGCTAACTCGTAAATCCAAGCTCAACAAGTGTCAGTAACGTGATCTGTTCCAAATTGATAAGCTCCAGTGTACTGATCCTTTGCTTTTTGTTGTTTGAGTCTTATTGGCGAATAGACCCATATTTGTATAACCCTATGAAACCTCATGTGCACGTCTTGGAGGTGCTCAGAGCTTCGGAGCAGAAGCCCCTCTGAGCCCGCGGCGTAATAAATCTGAGTACTCCAACCCTCAGAGTGGTGCTTGTTTCTTGGCTGGCCTGTCATTTCCGTAACAGACTGATATCAACTTAGAGCCAAGATGGGCGCAGAACTGAAGGAGCTTCTCGGCTGGCCTAAGAAGCCTGTCGTCGTGATGTGGAGGCATTCTTTACGAGGGACCTATCTGATAAGTGCTTGACCGCCTTTTGGACTTTGAACCAACTTGGAGATAGGAACTAGGATGAGAGGGCACCCGAAATAGCTCAGCAAACTCTTCTCCATCCTTAGAAGACAGACAGACAGACAGACAGACAGACAGACAGACAGACAGACAGACAGAGTGTGTGTGTGTGTGTGCGCGCGCGCGCGCGCGTGTTTGTGCGCGTGCGGGGGTGTGGGAGAGGGAGGAGATGACGTCAGCGTACTGGACACTGTTTCAGTGACATGGGGAGTGCTGTCAACTAGGAAGGAACGTCATGTATTCTTCAGCCTTGTGTCTGTACAGGTGGGTACACTCAGGGTTCCAGAAAGGATGGGATATTCCTGGCAGTCGTCTACTGCCCTGGCATCGAGGGCTGGCTGGCTGGCTGGCTGGCTGTCATCCAAAAGTGGAGGCTCTCGTGAAAGGGACGGAACCGAGTCCGAGGAGATGCCTCCTTCACTGACTTTCATGCAAACACAGTGGACCACAGCCTCCGGAAAGAGGGGTGGGTGGCACACGTGGCCCCAGTCTGTTCTGTCCATTCGGCAAATGGCCTGGGTTAGGGGAAACCCAGCATGGCGACCATCCGACAGGCCGACCCACCGACCCACGGACGTGCTCGGTTTCTCCCAGCTCCCTGGATGACCTCCCCCACCCACCCCCACCCCACCCGCATTCCTTCACCCACCGTGGTGTCTGGTGTCAGGGCACTTGGAAGATGACTCCCATTGTTCAATAGACAGGGGCAGGAAGATTCCTATAGGACCGCAAAAACAGTCAACTGGCCATACATACATACATACATACGTACAAACTTTTTGTCCCCAGAGGCCTCAGACCTCCTCTCTCTGGACCCGCTGAACCCCAGTAACTGGCCCCCATTCAACTGCCACATAGTAGGCGGTCATCCAGACGTTCTTGGGATGGTAGGTATGACTTCCAAAGGGGTTGAAGCCTTCCTTCCCCCGCTGCAAGCCTGATGCCCTCAGCATGGCCAGGACACTGCTACAAACAAACAAACAAACAAACAAATAAACAAACAAACAAACACACACACACCACCACCACCACCACCACCACCACCACCAACAACAACAACGACAACAAAAGACAAACACATGCGTATGTGACTTGGGGACATACTTTCCGCAGCCTCCAGGGACGAAGGCACTCGCTTCACTGGGTAAATCCTACGAGGCTTCACTAAAGCGCTTGCCAACTTACTTCTCAGAAGGATCGATCTCTGCCCCCATCACCCGCCATCATCAGGCAAGGTCGTCAGAATCCATGGGAGGTATAGACTAGAAGAAGAAGTAGAGGAAGGAGGAGGAGGAGGTGGAGGAGGAGAATCAGTGACATGAGGTGTGTACGACTTCTTGTCTCCAAGAGGATTGAGTTTTAAATTTTTTTCTTTTCAGATACAAGGGAAAATAAACTTTTGTTTTTTCCCCTTCCTTTCCTTTTAGAGGCGGACACCCACATGGTAACTATCATACCTCTGTCAGCAGAATGGAACCCTTTCTCTTTTTCTCCCTCCCTGACCCTTCTGGATTCAGAAATCCTCCGTGAGGATTTTTCTATTCTTGGCAGCAGAGTTATTAGCATCATTGACTTGGAGGCAAAAACTTAGGTTTCCATTAAACTGGGATAGACATGCATGGATAAGAGATACTAGTGCTACTCGTTTTCCTTAGGGTTCCCCTGTGTCTGTGGGGCGTGTGTGTGTGTGTGTGTGTTGTGTGTGTGTGTGTGTGTGTGTGTGTGTGTGTGTGTGTGTGTGTGTGTCTGTGTCTGTGTCTGTGTCTGTCTGCCTGCCTGCCTGCCTGCCTGCCTGCCTGCCTGCCTGCCTGCCTGTTTATTGTAGGAACTCTCTGTCAATGGAAGTATAGTTGACTTACAATGTTGTGTTCATTTATGACGTACGGCATAGTGATTCACTTATTCACACACACACACACACACACACACACACACACACACACGTATACTTTTTCAGGATAGGTTATTACAAGCTATTGAACATAGTTCCCTGTGCTAGACAGTAGGACCTACTTGTGTACCTAGTTTGTATAGGGTGGTTTATATCTGCTAATCCCAAACTCCTGATTTATCCCTCTGCCCTCCCCCGTTCCTCCACCCTACCCTGTCCCTGTGTTAACCATCGGTTTCTTTTCCATGTCTGCGAGTCCAGTCTGTTTCTGGTTTGTAAATAGGTTCCTTGGAGTCTTTTTAAAATGGAGTTATTTATGTATGGATGGGTGTCTTGACTTACTTTCAGATCCCATCTAGAAGTGATGGCATAGGATATCTGTCTTTCTCTGGGTGACTGACATCACTAAAGCTACGGAACGCTTCACGTATGTGTGTGTGTCGTCCACGTTCAGGGGCCGTGCTGATCTTCTCTGGATGGTTCCCGTGTTAGTCGATGTGCTGTGGCAGCAAGCGCTTGCCTTAGGGTTTTTGTCTCAACCTGAAAGCCGGCCCGGAGACTGAAAGTCTTCTAGTTGCCTCCACTATCTGCCTAGACCATCTCCACGAACGTTTCCCATTTTCTCTCACCCTTTTGTCTTGGCATCATTGAGTACTAAAATGCTCCGTCTCCTGAAGCCCTGCAGACTGAAGCTGGGCAACGGGAGGTAAACGTCAGAGAAATGGGCCACAACAGCTCCTGTGGAAACCATCCTAGGGCCTGTTTTTGGAGGAGCCGCTCAGAGAGTTGAGCCGAACACCCCAGGACATCATCAGAGGCATTTCATACTGCTCGAGCCGTTTCGATGACCCCGATGTGTGGAAATCTCCTACCAGACTGACCCCCTACTCCCGGCCCTGAATCTGGTTTCTCATCTGCTCCAATGATTAACCTTTGTGCTGTACTTTGGTTTTCCACACAAGTGCCTCTTAGGCGATACCTGACTGCTTGCTCCCTAGGCCTAGCTTCAGAAGCCCATCGACACCACCGCCTCCTGAGACGAGATACTACAACTGTTTCCTTGAACAGACCTGTTCTCAGAACTAAGAAACTGGGTCCATGAAACGCAGGCCCTCTAGGAAACTATTCCCTCCCTCCTGCCCCCACACCACACGCACGCATGCACGCTCAGACGCACGCACGCACCCACGCACGCATGGACGCACACGCACAGTCAACAGCCCAGCTTTTAATGTGTAAAACTTCCAGGGAAGTTACAGAATAGGGAAATGTTGGGGTCCAGAGTAGGCTGCCCCAAAATGTGCCCGATGGACTATGCTGAATGAAAGGGACTTCACAACTGGCCAAGGGGGAGGGTATAGGTCAGTGGTAGAGTGTGTGCTTAGCAAGCAAGCACAAGGTCCTGGGTTTAATCCCCAGTACCTCCGGTCAAAAATAAATACATAAAATCGAATTCCTCTCCCCGCCCCCCCCCAAAAGTATACACTGCTGTATGTCAACTCTGTCTCAATAAAACTGGAAGAAAAAAAGGAAAAAAAAAATGATTTAACAAAAGAAAGAAACAAACAAACAAAGAACTGCCCGAGGCAAGAGGAACACTCTGGCCCTCCTTTCTGCCTCCCTGGAAGCAGGGGAAAAAGAATTTTGTTTTTTTAAAGTCTCCCATCCCAGAGGAATCTATCAAGTCAGAGGTCTGCTTCCATGCCCTTCCATGATTCTCAAACGGTGTAGTGGGGTTTACCCCAGATTAGGAAAAGGAGGGGACTCCTTTGGCCTGAGACCAGGCGGAGATTCTCCCCCTCCCTCCCGCCTCCCTCCGTGCAGTTGGGACGGGGTGGCCTAAGGGTGGGGGAAATTGAAACCAAAGAACAAAAGCCGTTCAACAGAGAGGAGCCGGAGGCCAAGTCAAAGGCTCTGACCTGAGCACAGAGCTTTCTGCATTTGAATGAAGCGATTTGAACGAGGCCCCTGCCGAATGGATCCTCCTGACGTCCCCGCCCCCGCTTCCAGGAGACAGTCAGTCGATTTGGGGACCGATCGGTGGAGAAGGCCTGGGAGGCGGCGGCGGCAGGCGGCGCGGCGGCGGCGGCGGCGGCGGCGGCAGAAGCGGCGGCGGGGGCGGCGGCGGAAGCAGCGGCGGGGGCGGGGGGTGGTGGTGCGCGGGCGGGGGCGGGACCAACGGTCGCTCCAACTCTGCCTGCCTGCCTGCCTGCGGGGCTGAGGCCTGAGGGCCACGCTGGTTCCTGCCACTCAGGGAAACTTCTGCGGGTGTTGCCGAAAGATCGCCCTCCCCCACCCCGTCCCTGACGAGCCAAATAACCCAGAGACAGGGTCTTAGAGTTTAGAAGAAAAGAGGCAGCTTGATTGCTTTGCTGGGCAAAGGGGACTCACAGCAGGCTAGTGCCCTCCAAACTGTGAACCCGTCTTGGGGTTGGGGTTTCATGCTTCTGTGGACGAACAGGTTGGAGCATGAAAGGGAATCACAACAGGCGGGAGCACAAAAGGTGCTCATGATCAACAAGGGTCTCTGATGAAACTTCCTCCTAAATCTGGATGAGTGTCTGGTAACATGGGACCTCCTGGTGGTCTAGTAGGTCATCAGCCCGTGACCTTCTTTATCTGGTCAGACTCACCTGGTGGCACCAGCGCCACGGAGGAACTCGGGGTGGGGGGTGGGGGGTGGGAGGGGGCTGGTCGTTCTCCTGAGCTTATCCTCCCGTGACTCCCTTCCTGGGGAAAGACTCAGACGCCAAACATGATTGTCAAGTTGAACGATCAGAGGAAGGTCAAATCAAACAGTTAGAATCGACAACTTTAGCTGTTTTTAACAGTGGGCCTGGAGCTGGGAGCGGTGTCTGGTCAGTCGAGTTTGCTGATCGTTCTAAAAGCAAGCAGTAAGCATAAAGCCAAAAATTGGCTTAGCCTAAGTGCGGCCACTTCATGATTCCTCCTTCACTGGGGGCTGAGGCGTGGGGGAGGGCGGGGGGTGGGGGACAGGACTGAGGTGGCGGCGAACTTCTCCGTGAATGCTCGGAGCCGAACTGCTCTCTGGGCCGAGGTCTGAAAAAAGGCCCTGAGTCTCAGCTATGACAGATTCTCTCTCTTTCTGGGCACATGGACTGACTCGCCCCGCATCCTCCCATCCTGTCAGACCCTTTGGACACACACCTCCACCTGAAGAGTTCTTTGGCCTCGTCCAGAAAAAACAAACACACGCACGAACAAAACCAAACGAGCACACAGAAACCCTGCTGATCTCCTTGGACCCCATTCACTTCGGAGAGTCCCTCTCGTAGAAATCCCCTCTGCTCGATGATTTCACCACAGCCGCCTCCCTTTCTCCGGCACAGTGACCCCCCCACCCCCACCCCTGCGTGGGCCCTGTCCCTCTACCTATCAAAAACCAAACCCCAGGAGAAAAGAAAATCAGAATGCTGTTTTGAGCCACTGGATCTGTGAAAGGAACCAAACAGAAAGCTGAAATAACCAAACCAGCAGAACACCAAAAGCGAACAGACAGATACCCCAGAAAGAAGGGCACGCCGACTCTTGCCCCTTTCCTTCCTGGAATCAGGACATAACATAGATCTACACCCCACCCCCCCACCCCACCCTCCCCAGATGTCTTCTTTATGCCGGAACGAGAGTGACGTTCTTATTGTCAACGGTGCTGTTATGGAAATGACAGGCCAGCCAAGAAACAAGCACCACTCGGAGGGTTGGAGTACTCAGATTTATTACGCCGGCGGGCTCAGAGGGGCTTCTGCTCCTAAGCCTTGAGCACCTCCAAGACGTGCACATGAGGTTTTATAGGGTTAAGTACCAGCTTGGGGTATTCGGCCAATAGGCACGCAATAGCTTTAGCAACATCATTATCACGAAAGTAGAGGCAGTGAGGCAGCAAACCAACATTTCAAGGCCAGATATGTCTCTTTGAAAATCCAGCTGGCTAGCAAAATATGAACAGGGAATCAGCAAACCGGCACTTATTAATTTAGATTTACGAGTTAGCCCAGCAGAACTCAGATCAGTAATCCGACACTTGTTACACTTAGATTTGCGACTTAGCTTGTTAGCCCAGCTGGGCTTTTCCTTCACAGTGTAAAGCGGAGAAGGAGAGAATTCTGTACAAACAGACCTCGATGAAAAGAATCCTCACCCTCTTTTAGGCCCCCACCTCAACACACGTGCGCGCACACGCGCGCACACACACACACACACACACACACACATACACACATGCATGCACGCACGCGCGCGCGCGTATAGTTACTCCTGTTCTCTCTCTTTCTCTCTCCCTCTTCCTTTCTTACTGATTTTTTAAAAATGTTTACTGATAACACAGAAAAAAATTGCTTAAATCTTGTCCAGGAATGATATTCATTTTTGAAAACATGATATATATTGTAAAGGATTTGGGCTCCCTTAGAAAAATCCCAGTCCAGGCACGATTGTATAGCACCTCCTTTCACTTTCAAGTGTCTCATTTCAGACAATAAAGTAGCCAGTCATCTTCCTTATGCATGACCTTTGTAACTGGCACAAGTCAAACGGCACAAAATTCAGACCCAATCTCCTGATCCATATGATTCTCATATTCTTTTTTTTTTTTTTTTTTTTTAGCGAGTCCAGAAGCTATGGGTCTGTGCCAACCACCCGTGGCTGTTCACTATCCAGCATTCTTCCATTATCTTTATGTTGTCCTGTTTCTTGGAAGTATTAGTGCAGCTACTTTTCCCGATGGTCTGTCTCTGTCTCTGTCTCTCACTCTTTTCTCCTTCTTTTTTTTGGGGGGGGGGAGGAGGGGGGATGGGTTTGATTAGGTTATTTATTTATTTTAATGGTGGTTCTGGGGATTGAACCCAGGGCATCATGCATGCTAAGCAGGCACTCTAACAATGATCTATATCCTTCTCTACACGCCCCCCCCCGACCCTCCAGCACCCCCCCCCCGTCCCCGGCCAGGGCCTGTCTTTGCTCAACCCAATAGAAAAGCATTTATGTTTTGCCAGTTTCCTGGGTCCTTCTTTGTTTCATAAAACTGAGAAGAAATACACGTGGAAGTTCTCTCCTATGAATTGAACAGACTGAAGATCCTTTAAATAACCAAATGAGGTGGAAGTGCAGAGAGTACCATACGGGAACACACCGAGGCACATCGTCATCAAATTGACCAAAATTAAGGATAAGGAGAAAATATTAAAATGAACGAGAGAAAAGCAACAAATAACATACAAGGGAACTCCCGTAAGGTTATCAGCTGATTTTTCAGCAGAAACTCTACAGGCCAGAAGTGGGTGGCACAACATACTTAAAGTGATGAAAGGGGAAAACTGACAGGTAAGAATACTCTATTCAGCAAGGCTCTCGTTCAGATTTGAGGGAGAAATCAAAAGCTTCACAGATAAACAAAAGCTACAAGATTTCAGCACCATCAAGCCGGCTTTACAAGGAATGATAAAGGATGGTCTCAAGTCATCAAATCCTAAGGAAAGAGACCAAAAAGATGACAGAGAAAGGGAGGGGGGGGAGAGAGGGAGAGAGAGAGAGAGGGGGGGAGAAGAGGGGGGGGGGAGAGAGAGAGAGAGAGAGAGAGAGAGAGAGAGAGAGAGAGAGAGAGAAAGAGAGAGAGAGAGAGAGGGAGGGAGGGAGGGAGAGGAGACCTTCGAAAGATTGCTTTGCCTGTTTAGGGTCTTCCGTTGTTCCTTAAAAATTTTGAAATTGTTTGTTCTAGTTCTGTGAGGAATGTCGTGAGTATTTTGACAGGGGTTGCATGGAACCTGCGGGATTGCTTTGGATAGTGTGGCCATGTTGATAGTATTGATTCTTCCAATGCAAGAGCACAAGGCATCTTTCCATTTCTTTGTGTCATTTCAGATTCTGGAGTATAGATAACCTCCTCGATTAAGTTTATTTTTTGGCATTTTACTGTTTTTGACTCAATGGAAGTGTTTATCCAGTTATAAAATTCTGGTTTTTAAAGTGGAGGGGGAAAAAAAAAAAGGAAAGGAAGGGCCACAAATGGCAAAATATCCTTCTTTCTCATGGGTGAATTGTATTCCATTACGTGTGTGTATGTGTGTGTGTGTGTGTGTGTGTGTGTGTGTGTGTGTGTGTGTGTGTCCCCTCTTCTTTATCTATTCAAATATTGATGTGCACTTAGGATGCTTCCGTATCTTGGCAATCATAAATGATGTTGCTGTTAATAGCAGGGGTGTGTGTATCTTTTTGAATTCATTCTTCTTTTGTGGTTGGCTTTATTCCTTTGATAAGTATGTAAGTTTAAAAAGCTAAAGCTCTAAACCTTCCTGGAAACAATGAACAGTACATATATGTAAATTAAAAAATATATGTGCAGTAAAAACATTTTAAAAAAATAAATAAATAAAAAAGAACGAAGACAAGGAAATTAGCTATCAAGCCGTGAAAGACATGGAAGAAACTTAAAAGACATCTTACTAAATCAAAGAAACCGGTCTGAAAATTGTTACCAACTGTACAATTCCAACCAAATGACATCCTGGAAAAGGCAAAGCTCTAGAAACAATCAAAAGATCATGGTATCCAGGGGTTTGGGAGAGGGAGGGAAGGAGGAATGAACAGATGCAGCGTGAGGGATTTTTTAAGGCGATGAAATTATTCTGTAGGATACCATAGTGGTGGCTACATGTCATTGTACATTTGTCAAAACCCATAGAACGTACAACCTCAAGATGTGAACCGTCCTGTAAACTATGGACTTTGATGGATAATAACGTGTCCATGTCGGATCATCAGTTTTACCAAATAGGCCACACCGATGAGAGATGTTGAGGGGAGTGGAGGATATATGTGTGGGTGGGGAGGGCTATGTGAGAACTCTCTGTATTTTCTGCTCAATTCTGCTGTGAGCCTGAAACTGCTCTAGGAAATAAAGTCTAATTAATCAAAAACAAAAACAGAAACAAAAACAAAACACCCAAATGAGGTGAACCAGGATTCAGTCATCCAAATGGAGCTGGACGGCCAGTGGGAGGAACTTTGTTGCAGACATAGTCCTGTTTCAGGGAGGGGGACGTTGTCCCCTCCCTCTACACATCTTGAGTTCTCTGGGCTTGACTGATCCAAAAATGGACCCCAGACGGATCGTTGAGCAGGAGCGACAGGGAACCTACTGTCTTTCATTCAAGCACTCATGTGTCCCCCGAAGCAGGCAGCTTTTCTCCGTTTTAGGACAAGAAATCAGCCCTTTGTGCGAAATGGGCCGGGCTGAGAGCCTTTGGTTTTGGGTGACCCGTCCGTGAAGAATCGAGACGGAGTTTGGGTTTTGGGGAGGGGGGGAAGCCCCTGAAAGAAGTCACGAGGTTGGTTGGTTTCTCTAGGCTTCCGGGGCCTGAAGGCTCTCAGTGGGTGATCAGGGTGTTTTCCTAAGTCCAGATGCAGGGAGGGCACCCTCCACGGAAGTGATCGATTTCCCGCTTTCAGGGAGACAGAAAGAAGAGTCTGAGGTCCCTCTTGCGTCTGCTGGCCCCTCGGCTTCTTCGGTCACTCTCATTTCTAACCCATCCGTGTGCCACGGAGGCACATACATGTTTGGGGTGGCCTCCCCTGGGTCCCGACACCGGCATCAATGGGGGGAGGGGGGGCATGAGTGGTCAGAACTGTATCAAGCTCAAGGGCACCACCAACCGGTTTCAAAAACAAATCTGCCAGCAGCTGCTAGCCGCAGCCTGGTCGTTTCAAAGTTCCCGCCTTGCTCTTGTGGTGTGTTTTCTTTCGTTTCCCCTTCTCCACTTGCCCCGTGGGGTAGTCTGATGACACACACTTCCAGTGCTTCTTTCTTGCATCTGTGTCTCCTGGGCTGCAGTCCTAAGAGCCCCCCCCCCCCCATCCCCGCCCCCCCCCCAATCAACTCGTTTCTTTACCCTCCACCAGGTCTCCTGGCTTGGAAATCTCGGCTCACAGCATGTGTCTCGTGTCCTCTCTGAATTCACGGGCCCAGCCATCCACCCTAAGGAGACGGAGGGAGGGAAGGAAGGTTTTGACCTTGGCGACCTTCCTTGCCGGCATCCTCCGGATTTGGGACCCTTCAGTGCGCACCTGCCACCCGCCATACCACTCTCACCCTGAGGCCTAGCCCTCGGGGCTCCGTCCACGCGGAAACCTGAACGCGGACGGACCTGGACGGTGGGCGGGGTGGGGGTGGGGGTGTGGAGGGGCTTGCTTCATCACTGCCGGAACCGTGGAGGCGACCGGGACAGACGCGTCCTTCAAGAGGTGAAGGGACACGTAGCCCGGGCTAGGTCCGTGCCACAGCATGTGATTTGGCTCTAAAAAGGAAACCAGGGACCCGTGGAGCCGAGAGACCTGTGGGAGACAGGCGGGGCCGTTTCTGCGTGCCCCTGACTCCCTGAAAGAAGCCAATCTGAAAAGGTGGCATCCTGTAGGGTACCGGCTCTGGATGACATTCATTCTCAAAAGGGCAAAAGCCCCAGAGAGGGTGAAAAGATGAGTGGGGTCGGGGGGTGGTGGTGGTGAAGGTTGTCTGTGTGGGTGTGTGTGTGTGCGGGGTGTGTGTGTGTTGTGGCGGGGGGTTGTTGATGAATAGGTGGAGCACAGGGGACTTTTAAGCAGCGAAACTCTCCGGTAGGTAGGTCCACGATGGGATGAAAACCAACGTGTTGGATATGGCAATTACCTAAGATGGGGTGAACTGAAAGAACCCTTCTGGGTGTCCCGCCCCTCAGCCGAAGTTTAAAGTCCTTCCTAAAGCCAGAAGGTAAAGACACACGAGAGCAATCTGAGGGGCCATCGCTGAGGAGTAACAGCGAGGCCAGTGAATCCAGTGAAAGACTGACTGACGTGGGGGCCTGGGTCCCTCGGCTCGACCCCCTTCCCCGGGAAACCGAAGCCTTCGACGCAGGGATGCGCTTTGACACGCTTCTGTCTCATCGGAGAAGGCTTCTTCTGCCTGGCATTGCGTGACGGGGCCGAGAAACCCGTCCTCTCCTCCTCTGCGTGAGGTAGCGGTCGCTCCCGCCTTTGCGCAGCGTTGAAGAAAGCTACCAGAAACACGGTTCTGCGTTTCTCTCGATACCGTGGGCGAGCGTCACGGCTTTTCCTTGGCGTTCCACCATGCAGTCAGATAGCATTCTCAAAACTAAGCGTGCATGCAAATTTTCCTTTTCCTTTTTTAAAGTGACTGTCAAGAACTTAGGCAGCATCGAGTGAAAACGTTGGGCACCTTCATCTCTTGGTTTGTATGGAGCCAGCTAGGTCATCAGACCCACGTCACCATGATTTCTGAATTCTAAGATCCTTTCCAATCCATGATATTGTACATTCCTGGGTCATGGGATGTCACTATGGCTGATCAGGTCAAAGGGAATGTGTCCCTCCAGAGCGCTTATTAACACGTCAGTTTATTTAAACGACAACAAAGGAAATTCCCTTCGGGCGATATTCATTCCACACGCTAAAGGAAAGCGATAGGTTGTGTGCCTGAGCCCACACAGTGTGACGCAGGAACGGGGTGGGGGTTGAGGGAGGAGGAACTCTGGCTAGTGTCCGGGACCTAACGGGAGATAGAGTGGAGGATTTTTGCCCTTCTTCAGGGACAGGGTGAATCGGCCCGAGGTTGACTTGTGCGCTCAGAAAGAGGGCCTTTACCGGATGCCCCGAGCAAGCAGACTTTTCTTTTCTTCTTCTTCTTTTCTTTTTTCAGTTTTATTGACATAGGTTTGACATACAGCCCTCTATCAGTTTCGGGTGTACAGCACAATGATTTGACTTCCATAGACTGTGAAGTGATTATTAGGTAACTTTAGTGACCAGGAAACAACGATATGTTAAAAGGGGGTTTAATCAACAGAACTGCTATTTCTGATGATCATCTATTCCTAAGAGAAAGGACAGATGAACACTCCAAAATGCAGGAAGTGCATAGTCACAGAATGATGAACAATCTTTACCCGTGCCGACGTTTTGACGCCAGGATACGTGGAAAGCTGAAGTTTTAGAACATAGAAATATTGGCTCTCCATTTGACCTGGAAATCTCCTTGTTGGAAAGAAGCTAATTTCTCCTCCTCATCCTCGTCCTCCTCGTCCTCGTCCTCGTCCTCGTCCTCCTCCTGCCTTTTTAACTAAAAAAATAAAAAAATAAAATAAAATAAAAATTTTTTAACAAGAAGTTTTTATCTTTTTGGAGGGGGGACGGGTCATTAGGTGTCTTTATCTACGTTTCAATTAATTATTTAGATTTATTATACGTTTTCAGTGGTGGTACTGGGGACTGAGCCCAAGGCCTTGTGCATGCCTGAGCACGCCACTCTACCGCAGAGCTCTACGCTTTCCCAGAAAGGAGCAAATTTCTAAACATAGAACTGGATGAGTAGGTCAGCTTTTTGATCTCATAGAAGCAGCGGCCCAGTTCTCTGGGGGGGAACCCTCCTTATCTTGTCCATCTCGACAACGTCAGAAACGTCTGTCTGCATAGCCCACAGTGGCCAGAGACTGAGGCCAGGGGGCTGAATCAGGTAGAACTGAAACCGAATGGAAGAAACAAACAAACAAAAAAGGGTGGGGAGGGGCACGCGGAGGCCTTTTTAAACGTACACACTGCTGCGTGGTCTCCCTCGTCGAAACTCTAATTCGCAGCCTTCTTAAGGAGAAATATACACCTGAAACGTCTTTTTTCCACACAGAGTTTAAAAGCTTTCACCCTCTGAGCCGAAAAACCTTACCCGTCCCATCGGTTCTTTCTGAGTGAGTGGGTTCTCTAGTGTCCTACGCGTCTGCTGGGAAACAAGCTGCTGGAGAACCAGCAACTAGAAACCAAGCTGCACCAGCATTTCCATGAGCGTAAAATCTTACATTCACACTTACTTGCTTAAAAATGCACACGCCTGCTTTGTTTTCATGTTTTACACAGTCGATGACCTATAACATGTATGATGCTCAAGAAATTGTGTGAGGGGCAATCCTGAGATTGACCGTGAGGGCGCAACAGATGGCAGATATTTCCTTAGGGTAAAACAATGGACGGTCATGGGAAGCCAGATCATCCATTAACAGAACTTGGTTCTGGCAGGAAAGCATGTGGTTTAACCCCGGGGAAATATTTGCTATCTCGAGATGTCCCAGAGGCAATCACAGGATACACTTAGAAATTTTGCATCCCCCGAGGAGGGTGATTGTTCCTGGAAGGGATAGGCCTGAAATGAATCAGTTAGCCAGCAAGCAGAACTTCGTGCTTCTGGCATGAAATATCTAAAGCCCCACCTCTTTGATCGCATTTCTTTTTTTTTTCCCTGAGCCGTATACTCCCAATAAACAGGATGTCGACCAGGCTTTTGGCACTCTAGATCCACGAGACCTTGAGTCCCCTGGTCCATTTCGCTCTTTACTTGGTCTCTTTGTTTCTTAATTCTTGCGTCGCCCGTCCTCAGACACGGTCCCGAGCTGCGCTGGACGCAGCACCCGTCCTACCCGACTCGTGAGTGACCTATAGTTTTTAAATGAAAGCTACAAAATCTCTGGTCATGTCGATCTGCTGGTCTCGTCTGTATGAGACAGGGCAGTACCTGAGTTTCAGAGACACACACAGACACACACACAGACACACACACACAGACACAGACACAGACACACACACACACACACACCACACACACACACACACACACACACACACACACACACACTCTAAGGGAACAAAGAACAAAGAAAGATAGAGAAAGAAAAAGAAAAAGGCTCAGGGGAATAAAGGATTCGCTTGCTCTCTGTGACATGACCCAGTAGACCTAGTTGTCACGAGACAGGAAGCTCAACCCTCCGTGTTTACATTATCTGTTCCTGAGCTTTCTTGCAGAAAATTCTCATGCGTTTCTTTCCCCTCACGGAAGTCTTCTCTATTCCCCACAGAGCCTGGGGCGATGGCTCTTCACCCTGGAGCCGCCTGCGGCCGATCCAAGATATCGGATGATTTGTGGAAGTGATCAGTGATCCTGAGACAAAGCCCTTCCTTTAGGTAGAAAAGCATGGCCCCTGCTGCTCAGGGAGCTGGCACTCCCCCTCCCTCTCCCCTCATGCCACCTTCTCCTTTGTGCACAAGCTATCGCTTTCGCAAAAGAGCTTGGCTTGCCTGAGAGTCTTGTGGAAGCCATCCTCATTTCTATGGTACTGCCGTCCAAGGATCTGGAAAGGGCTCGGTCCCATGTATGCATGTATGCATGTAGGCACTTGTGTATGTCCCCGGCTTGTAGGCCTGGCATGTTTCTTCCTCCACATACACTTGCCAGAGTTCATTCATGAAAGAGCTCTATGGAACTGGTTTTCAAGGGAACATGCAGGCAGGGAATGCGAACAGGAAGGAACCCAAATGTTTTCCTTCAGGTTGACATGATCTAGGACAGATCCTTTCATCCAGAAAAGCAAATGTCAAGGGATCGGTCTCGTGAAAAGAGCCATGTCTTGATTGTGACGAGCAGCATTCGAGGTGAAACTTTTCGCCTCCCTAGGTTTACCCCGAATCCATTAAGTTCCTGTGGGTTATCTCTGTCATGAAACGTGTCAGCCAGGAAAAAAAAAAAAAAAAAAAAAAAAGAGTCTGGGAGCGATGGTTGGCTCGGTCTCAAGTCTCAGGAAGTGTTCACACCCCAAGCAGTCCGAGGGGGTAGTGTGTGTGTGTGTGTGTGGGAGGCGGGTCCATCTCTGAAAATTGGTGCCTCCTCCACGTAGTTTTTGGTCCCTTGCAACTGAAGCATCTGGCGACGTCCCTGGAATGTTTAGATCGTTTCCAAAGAAGATGAGATACGGAAGCGTTCGTTCCTGGCTCCATGAGTCGAAGGGGACGTGCTTTAATATCTTTCTGACAGAAAAGACTCGAGATCTGTCAGTGTGTTGGCCGACATGACTGGTATACCTTCGGAGGATGGATGGACCTACAGACAGACAGACAGACCGGAATACATACATACTTACTTACATACGTACATATGTAAACATACAATACAATACAATACAATACAATACAATAAAACAAAACAAAATGAAACAGAAATAAAATAAAATAAAATAAAATAAAATAAAATAAAATAAAATAAAATAAAATAAAATAAATTAAATTAAATTATATTAAAATAAAAGGATGCTGTGAGGAGAAAGTGTCTGTTTCTGGCTAGGACCAAATCGTGTCCCTACGTGGACCGGTTGGGAAAGACTGGTGTCCCAGATGGGTTCACCGTGACTTCCTCGTGAACATTTGCTGTGACCGATTCGGGCTTCGGAACAGTCACGGTCTCGTTCTGAGGAACGTCTCCTGGAAAGCATGTGGAGACCGTCTTCGTCTGCCGTCCTTAGGAAACGTTCCAGCAGAGCGGGTGTCCGAGAGCCTCTAGGGGCGATGGCTATGCTTCGTGGACGTCTGTCCCTCTTCAGGCCGAATTTCGTGGAAGTATGCTGATCTGGCCAGCCGACAAGTCTGAATGGGGGTGATTTTTTGGTAGAAATGCGCGTCCTTGGAGAGACCAGGGGAAGGGGAGCATGTCTCAGTGGAAACTCTCGTACAGCGTGATAGAGATGAGAATGCGGTTCTGTGTCATCATCTTTGCGTGCTTCCCGCCACCCTCCCCCTCCCCCGCCCCGCCCCGCCTTCCACTGATACGCTGGGCCACGTCACGCGTGCTTCGAGTTTTCTCCGATGGTTGGCCAACGCTCTTCCGACTCCCGTTGCCCATGGTTCTCCCGCTTTGGACTTGGCATCCTCGAGAACCAAAGCCCGCCCTTTCCCTGAAGCCCCGCCGAGCCGGGCTGAGCAGCTGGACATCTGCTGGAGAGAGGTCACTGCCGTGTCCCCTCTCGAGACCCTCCTCCTGCCCGTTGCTGTGGAGGCCACTTCAGAAAGTGGACCTGAACCCGCATTGCGTTTTTCAGGCCACCCGAGCCTCTTCGAGCCCGATGCCTAGACATCTTCCTGACTGGTGGCGCTCCGGACTCACACCCTGGGTTTCTCGTTGGCTTCAGCACGGACCTTTGTCTTCCTGGAACGAAAGACCAGACCGGTTTCATCAGGTGGAACCACCTGCCTGGTGGCGGGACTGTCGTGGAACCCTATGGACCACCCCGAAGTGTATATGCAGCCCAAGGGCGATCTCTCCAGTTGAACAACCATCGAGGCCCAAAAGGACCCCTGCCCCGGGAAGAAAGAAACTTTGACCTTGACCCTTAGCTGCCCGAACGAGAATTTGGATCAGGGTTGGGTAGGGTGATGGAGATCTCCCTTGGCACAGTTCCCGTGTGCGGGACTTTCAATGACTCTGTCTTCCTGAAAGGACACCCGCCCCTGAACACGCTGTCTCGTCATCAGTTTGTTTCCACGAGGGACGAACCGTCATTGTGTGCACGACAAAGTTGGCCGCTGCCTGTTTGGTCCGCCATCGCCCCGTAAGGGACCGACGAAGTGTGCGTCGTGACCAGTGACCGATTTCGGAGCCCGTGGGTGGTGGGCGGGTGTGTATCTGTTTTCCAGGTCACGCGCGACGCGGTGTGTCGTGGTGTGGCCCGCCCGGCCACCCCACCTCCCTTCCCCCATGGGAAAATCAAGGGAGAGTATTGCCCGAGACAGACGAAAGTGCAGCCACGAAACCTAAAAGGATGACCCTGGATGTCAACTTGGAGGTGGCTAGGAGACAGCTGAGCATGCATAGGATCACACTGCACTGCCACCGTGTGGGATGCCGCACATGTGTCGCCGTCGTGGTTTTCATCTCCTCCACCTATTGCCCTCACCTACATCCACTCTTTATCTCACTGAACTCTTTTTTTTTTTTTTTTTCCGGTAAGACAGTGAGAATTTTCTCTCTCTCTCTCTCTCTCTCTCTGTCTCTCTCTCTCCTACTCTCTCTCATAATTGACCTGACAATGGGATGTCCGTTTTCACGTGTCCAACATAGCGATTCGGGATTCTTCCATGTTCCACGATGATCACCGTGGTGAGTCTGGTTACGGATCCGTCACCGGACAGCATCATGACAATAGTATGGATTGACTCTACTCGCCCTGCTGTCCATGGACCTCCCGTAATTTGTGTATTTATTAATTGGAGTTAACTGGAAGCTTGTACTTTTTCCTCTCCCTCACCCATTGCACTCATTGTTCCTTCTTGGTATCCATGAGCCTGTTTCAGCTTCCTTGCATGTGTTCCTGCGTATTGTCTTGGGGATTCTGCCTCGAAGTGACAACATCCCTCTCGGACTTAAGTCACTTAGTTAACATCATCCCCTCTAGGTGTAGGTCTCTCCAGACCACGTGGCACTGTCCATTC
>NW_027413924.1:582500-596578 GCF_048773025.1 Camelus bactrianus | reverse complement strand
CTTTCCTTAGGATTTGATGACTTGAGACCATCCTTTATCATTCCTTGTAAAGCCGGCTTGATGGTGCTGAAATCTTGTAGCTTTTGTTTATCTGTGAAGCTTTTGATTTCTCCCTCAAATCTGAACGAGAGCCTTGCTGAATAGAGTATTCTTACCTGTCAGTTTTCCCCTTTCATCACTTTAAGTATGTTGTGCCACCCACTTCTGGCCTGTAGAGTTTCTGCTGAAAAATCAGCTGATAACCTTACGGGAGTTCCCTTGTATGTTATTTGTTGCTTTTCTCTCGTTCATTTTAATATTTTCTCCTTATCCTTAATTTTGGTCAATTTGATGACGATGTGCCTCGGTGTGTTCCCGTATGGTACTCTCTGCACTTCCACCTCATTTGGTTATTTAAAGGATCTTCAGTCTGTTCAATTCATAGGAGAGAACTTCCACGTGTATTTCTTCTCAGTTTTATGAAACAAAGAAGGACCCAGGAAACTGGCAAAACATAAATGCTTTTCTATTGGGTTGAGCAAAGACAGGCCCTGGCCGGGGACGGGGGGGGGGGTGCTGGAGGGTCGGGGGGGCGGTGTAGAGAAGGATATAGATCATTGTTAGAGTGCCTGCTTAGCATGCATGATGCCCTGGGTTCAATCCCCAGAACCACCATTAAAATAAATAAATAACCTAATCAAACCCATCCCCCTCCTCCCCCCCCCCCAAAAAAAAGAAGGAGAAAAGAGTGAGAGACAGAGACAGAGACAGACCATCGGGAAAAGTAGCTGCACTAATACTTCCAAGAAACAGGACAACATAAAGATAATGGAAGAAATGCTGGATAGTGAACAGCCACGGGTGGTTGGCACAGACCCATAGCTTCTGGACTCGCTAAAAAAAAAAAAAAAAAAAAAAAAAAAAGAATATGAGAATCATATGGATCAGGAGATTGGGTCTGAATTTTGTGCCGTTTGACTTGTGCCAGTTACAAAGGTCATGCATAAGGAAGATGACTGGCTACTTTATTGTCTGAAATGAGACACTTGAAAGTGAAAGGAGGTGCTATACAATCGTGCCTGGACTGGGATTTTTCTAAGGGAGCCCAAATCCTTTACAATATATATCATGTTTTCAAAAATGAATATCATTCCTGGACAAGATTTAAGCAATTTTTTTCTGTGTTATCAGTAAACATTTTTAAAAAATCAGTAAGAAAGGAAGAGGGAGAGAGAAAGAGAGAGAACAGGAGTAACTATACGCGCGCGCGCGTGCGTGCATGCATGTGTGTGTGTGTGTGTGTGTGTGTGTGTGTGTGTGCGCGCGTGTGCGCGCACGTGTGTTGAGGTGGGGGCCTAAAAGAGGGTGAGGATTCTTTTCATCGAGGTCTGTTTGTACAGAATTCTCTCCTTCTCCGCTTTACACTGTGAAGGAAAAGCCCAGCTGGGCTAACAAGCTAAGTCGCAAATCTAAGTGTAACAAGTGTCGGATTACTGATCTGAGTTCTGCTGGGCTAACTCGTAAATCTAAATTAATAAGTGCCGGTTTGCTGATTCCCTGTTCATATTTTGCTAGCCAGCTGGATTTTCAAAGAGACATATCTGGCCTTGAAATGTTGGTTTGCTGCCTCACTGCCTCTACTTTCGTGATAATGATGTTGCTAAAGCTATTGCGTGCCTATTGGCCGAATACCCCAAGCTGGTACTTAACCCTATAAAACCTCATGTGCACGTCTTGGAGGTGCTCAAGGCTTAGGAGCAGAAGCCCCTCTGAGCCCGCCGGCGTAATAAATCTGAGTACTCCAACCCTCCGAGTGGTGCTTGTTTCTTGGCTGGCCTGTCATTTCCATAACAGCACCGTTGACAATAAGAACGTCACTCTCGTTCCGGCATAAAGAAGACATCTGGGGAGGGTGGGGTGGGGGGGTGGGGTGTAGATCTATGTTATGTCCTGATTCCAGGAAGGAAAGGGGCAAGAGTCGGCGTGCCCTTCTTTCTGGGGTATCTGTCTGTTCGCTTTTGGTGTTCGGCTGGTTTGGTTATTTCAGCTTTCTGTTTGGTTCCTTTCACAGATCCAGTGGCTCAAAACAGCATTCTGATTTTCTTTTCTCCTGGGGTTTGGTTTTTGATAGGTAGAGGGACAGGGCCCACGCAGGGGTGGGGGTGGGGGGTCACTGTGCCGGAGAAAGGGAGGCGGCTGTGGTGAAATCATCGAGCAGAGGGGATTTCTACGAGAGGGACTCTCCGAAGTGAATGGGGTCCAAGGAGATCAGCAGGGTTTCTGTGTGCTCGTTTGGTTTTGTTCGTGCGTGTGTTTGTTTTTTCTGGACGAGGCCAAAGAACTCTTCAGGTGGAGGTGTGTGTCCAAAGGGTCTGACAGGATGGGAGGATGCGGGGCGAGTCAGTCCATGTGCCCAGAAAGAGAGAGAATCTGTCATAGCTGAGACTCAGGCCTTTTTCAGACCTAGGCCCAGAGAGCAGTTCGGCTCCGAGCATTCACGGAGAAGTTCGCCGCCACCTCAGTCCTGTCCCCCACCCCCGCCCTCCCCCACGCCTCAGCCCCCAGTGAAGGAGGAATCATGAAGTGGCCGCACTTAGGCTAAGCCAATTTTTGGCTTTATGCTTACTGCTTGCTTTTAGAACGATCAGCAAACTCGACTGACCAGACACCGCTCCCAGCTCCAGGCCCACTGTTAAAAACAGCTAAAGTTGTCGATTCTAACTGTTTGATTTGACCTTCCTCTGATCGTTCAACTTGACAATCATGTTTGGCGTCTGAGTCTTTCCCCAGGAAGGGAGTCACGGGAGGATAAGCTCAGGAGAACGACCAGCCCCCTCCCACCCCCCACCCCCCACCCCGAGTTCCTCCGTGGCGCTGGTGCCACCGGGTGAGTCTGACCAGATAAAGAAGGTCACGGGCTGATGACCTACTAGACCACCAGGAGGTCCCATGTTACCAGACACTCATCCAGATTTAGGAGGAAGTTTCATCAGAGACCCTTGTTGATCATGAGCACCTTTTGTGCTCCCGCCTGTTGTGATTCCCTTTCATGCTCCAACCTGTTCGTCCACAGAAGCATGAAACCCCAACCCCAAGACGGGTTCACAGTTTGGAGGGCACTAGCCTGCTGTGAGTCCCCTTTGCCCAGCAAAGCAATCAAGCTGCCTCTTTTCTTCTAAACTCTAAGACCCTGTCTCTGGGTTATTTGGCTCGTCAGGGACGGGGTGGGGGAGGGCGATCTTTCGGCAACACCCGCAGAAGTTTCCCTGAGTGGCAGGAACCAGCGTGGCCCTCAGGCCTCAGCCCCGCAGGCAGGCAGGCAGGCAGGCAGGCAGAGTTGGAGCGACCGTTGGTCCCGCCCCCGCCCGCGCACCACCCCCCCCCGCCCCCGCCGCTGCTTCCGCCGCCGCCCCCGCCGCCGCTTCTGCCGCCGCCGCCGCCGCCGCCGCCGCCGCCGCCGCCGCCTCCCAGGCCTTCTCCACCGATCGGTCCCAAATCGACTGACTGTCTCCTGGAAGCGGGGGCGGGGACGTCAGGAGGATCCATTCGGCAGGGCCTCGTTCAATCGCTTCATTCAAATGCAGAAAGCTCTGTGCTCAGGTCAGAGCCTTTGACTTGGCCTCCGGCTCCTCTCTGTTGAACGGCTTTTGTTCTTTGGTTTCAATTTCCCCACCCTTAGGCCACCCCGTCCCAACTGCACGGAGGGAGGCGGGAGGGAGGGGGAGAATCTCGCCTGGTCTCAGGCCAAAGGAGTCCCCTCCTTTTCCTAATCTGGGTAAACCCCACTACACCGTTTGAGAATCATGGAAGGGCATGGAAGCAGACCTCTGACTTGATAGATTCCTCTGGGATGGGAGACTTTAAAAAAACAAAATTCTTTTTCCCCTGCTTCCAGGGAGGCAGAAAGGAGGGCCAGAGTGTTCCTCTTGCCTCGGGCAGTTCTTTGTTTGTTTCTTTCTTTCTTTTGTTAAATCATTTTTTTTTTCCTTTTTTTCTTCCAGTTTTATTGAGACAGAGTTGACATACAGCAGTGTATACTTTTGGGGGGGGGCGGGGAGAGGAATTCGATTTTATGTATTTATTTTTGACCGGAGGTACTGGGGATTAAACCCAGGACCTTGTGCTTGCTTGCTAAGCACACACTCTACCACTGACCTATACCCTCCCCCTTGGCCAGTTGTGAAGTCCCTTTCATTCAGCATAGTCCATCGGGCACATTTTGGGGCAGCCTACTCTGGACCCCAACATTTCCCTATTCTGTAACTTCCCTGGAAGTTTTACACATTAAAAGCTGGGCTGTTGACTGTGCGTGTGCGTCCATGCGTGCGTGGGTGCGTGCGTGCGTCTGAGCGTGCATGCGTGCGTGTGGTGTGGGGGCAGGAGGGAGGGAATAGTTTCCTAGAGGGCCTGCGTTTCATGGACCCAGTTTCTTAGTTCTGAGAACAGGTCTGTTCAAGGAAACAGTTGTAGTATCTCGTCTCAGGAGGCGGTGGTGTCGATGGGCTTCTGAAGCTAGGCCTAGGGAGCAAGCAGTCAGGTATCGCCTAAGAGGCACTTGTGTGGAAAACCAAAGTACAGCACAAAGGTTAATCATTGGAGCAGATGAGAAACCAGATTCAGGGCCGGGAGTAGGGGGTCAGTCTGGTAGGAGATTTCCACACATCGGGGTCATCGAAACGGCTCGAGCAGTATGAAATGCCTCTGATGATGTCCTGGGGTGTTCGGCTCAACTCTCTGAGCGGCTCCTCCAAAAACAGGCCCTAGGATGGTTTCCACAGGAGCTGTTGTGGCCATTTCTCTGACGTTTACCTCCCGTTGCCCAGCTTCAGTCTGCAGGGCTTCAGGAGACGGAGCATTTTAGTACTCAATGATGCCAAGACAAAAGGGTGAGAGAAAATGGGAAACGTTCGTGGAGATGGTCCTAGGCAGATAGTGGAGGCAACTAGAAGACTTTCAGTCTCCGGGCCGGCTTTCAGGTTGAGACAAAAACCCTAAGGCAAGCGCTTGCTGCCACAGCACATCGACTAACACGGGAACCATCCAGAGAAGATCAGCACGGCCCCTGAACGTGGACGACACACACACATACGTGAAGCGTTCCGTAGCTTTAGTGATGTCAGTCACCCAGAGAAAGACAGATATCCTATGCCATCACTTCTAGATGGGATCTGAAAGTAAGTCAAGACACCCATCCATACATAAATAACTCCATTTTAAAAAGACTCCAAGGAACCTATTTACAAACCAGAAACAGACTGGACTCGCAGACATGGAAAAGAAACCGATGGTTAACACAGGGGACAGGGTAGGGTGGAGGAACGGGGGAGGGCAGAGGGATAAATCAGGAGTTTGGGATTAGCAGATATAAACCACCCTATACAAACTAGGTACACAAGTAGGTCCTACTGTCTAGCACAGGGAACTATGTTCAATAGCTTGTAATAACCTATCCTGAAAAAGTATACGTGTGTGTGTGTGTGTGTGTGTGTGTGTGTGTGTGTGTGTGTGTGAATAAGTGAATCACTATGCCGTACGTCATAAATGAACACAACATTGTAAGTCAACTATACTTCCATTGACAGAGAGTTCCTACAATAAACAGGCAGGCAGGCAGGCAGGCAGGCAGGCAGGCAGGCAGGCAGGCAGACAGACACAGACACAGACACAGACACAGACACAGACACACACACACACACACACACACACACACACACACACACACACACACACACACACACACACACACACACGCCCCACAGACACAGGGGAACCCTAAGGAAAACGAGTAGCACTAGTATCTCTTATCCATGCATGTCTATCCCAGTTTAATGGAAACCTAAGTTTTTGCCTCCAAGTCAATGATGCTAATAACTCTGCTGCCAAGAATAGAAAAATCCTCACGGAGGATTTCTGAATCCCAGAAGGGTCAGGGAGGGAGAAAAAGAGAAAGGGTTCCATTCTGCTGACAGAGGTATGATAGTTACCATGTGGGTGTCCGCCTCTAAAAGGAAAGGAAGGGGAAAAAACAAAAGTTTATTTTCCCTTGTATCTGAAAAGAAAAAAATTTAAAACTCAATCCTCTTGGAGACAAGAAGTCGTACACACCTCATGTCACTGATTCTCCTCCTCCACCTCCTCCTCCTCCTTCCTCTACTTCTTCTTCTAGTCTATACCTCCCATGGATTCTGACGACCTTGCCTGATGATGGCGGGTGATGGGGGCAGAGATCGATCCTTCTGAGAAGTAAGTTGGCAAGCGCTTTAGTGAAGCCTCGTAGGATTTACCCAGTGAAGCGAGTGCCTTCGTCCCTGGAGGCTGCGGAAAGTATGTCCCCAAGTCACATACGCATGTGTTTGTCTTTTGTTGTCGTTGTTGTTGTTGTTGGTGGTGGTGGTGGTGGTGGTGGTGGTGTGTGTGTGTTTGTTTGTTTGTTTATTTGTTTGTTTGTTTGTTTGTTTGTAGCAGTGTCCTGGCCATGCTGAGGGCATCAGGCTTGCAGCGGGGGAAGGAAGGCTTCAACCCCTTTGGAAGTCATACCTACCATCCCAAGAACGTCTGGATGACCCCTACTATGTGGCAGTTGAATGGGGGCCAGTTACTGGGGTTCAGCGGGTCCAGAGAGAGGAGGTCTGAGGCCTCTGGGGACAAAAAGTTTGTACGTATGTATGTATGTATGTATGGCCAGTTGACTGTTTTTGCGGTCCTATAGGAATCTTCCTGCCCCTGTCTATTGAACAATGGGAGTCATCTTCCAAGTGCCCTGACACCAGACACCACGGTGGGTGAAGGAATGCGGGTGGGGTGGGGTGGGGGTGGGTGGGGGAGGTCATCCAGGGAGCTGGGAGAAACCGAGCACGTCCGTGGGTCGGTGGGTCGGCCTGTCGGATGGTCGCCATGCTGGGTTTCCCCTAACCCAGGCCATTTGCCGAATGGACAGAACAGACTGGGGCCACGTGTGCCACCCACCCTCTTTCCGGAGGCTGTGGTCCACTGTGTTTGCATGAAAGTCAGTGAAGGAGGCATCTCCTCGGGACTCGGTTCCGTCCCTTTCACGAGAGCCTCCACTTTGGATGACAGCCAGCCAGCCAGCCAGCCCTCGATGCCAGGGCAGTAGACGACTGCCAGGAATATCCCATCCTTTCTGGAACCCTGAGTGTACCCACCTGTACAGACACAAGGCTGAAGAATACATGACGTTCCTTCCTAGTTGACAGCACTCCCCATGTCACTGAAACAGTGTCCAGTACGCTGACGTCATCTCCTCCCTCTCCCACACCCCCGCACGCGCACAAACACGCGCGCGCGCGCGCGCACACACACACACACACACACACTCTGTCTGTCTGTCTGTCTGTCTGTCTTTCTGTCTGTCTGTCTGTCTTCTAAGGATGGAGAAGAGTTTGCTGAGCTATTTCGGGTGCCCTCTCATCCTAGTTCCTATCTCCAAGTTGGTTCAAAGTCCAAAAGGCGGTCAAGCACTTAATCAGATAGGTCCCTCGTAAAGAATGTCTCCCACATCACGACGACAGGCTTCTTAGGCCAGCCGAGAAGCTCCTTCAGTTCTGCGCCCATCTTGGCTCTAAGTTGATATCAGTCTGTTACGGAAATGACAGGCCAGCCAAGAAACAAGCACCACTCTGAGGGTTGGAGTACTCAGATTTATTACGCCGGCGGGCTCAGAGGGGCTTCTGCTCCGAAGCTCTGAGCACCTCCAAGACGTGCACATGAGGTTTCATAGGGTTAATTACAAATATGGGTCTATTCGCCAATAAGACTCAAACAACAAAAAGCAAAGGATCAGTACACTGGAGCTTATCAATTTGGAACAGATCACGTTACTGACACTTGTTGAGCTTGGATTTACGAGTTAGCTTGTTAGCCCAGTAAACTGACACTAAACTTCAGATTTACGAGCTAGCCCAGCAGAACTTAGATCAGTAAACGGACACTTATCACACTTAGATTTGTGACTTTAGCTTGTTAGCCCAGCTGGGCTTTTCCTTTACAAGTCCTCCAGGATCCAAGAAAGCCACGTTGGAAAACAAGTGGTGATTCTGATGGGACAGGAGATCAGTCATTTGGGGGCGAAGGGTGGGGTAGGGAGACATACCAGCCTGTCTGTCTGTTTTCACCCAGTGTGGGAGCCGTCCCAAAGAGATAACTCGAGAAGAGAGAAACAGGGAGTTGACAAAGAACACGTGCAGTGGCGTGCCCTCCCCCCCCACCCCAGGAGAAGGCCAAGCCAGAAGTCCCTCCGGATGGCGGGCTCCGGACTCCAGCTTCCAGGGGAAGCGATTTTTTTTTTCCTCCCCATTTCAGGCCCGGAAGAAGAGGGAGAGGCAGAGTGTCCTTCTCGGGCATCCGCTGTTTCTGAAGCACGCTTGTTGCCAAAAGATCGGCCCCCGTCCCCGACGAGCCCAAGAATCCAGAGACAAGGTCTTGGAGCTTAGAAGCAAAGAGGCCATTTTATCACTCTGCCGGGCAAAGGGGATTCACAGCAGGCTAGCGTCTTCAAAACTGTGTACCCACCTTGGGGATGGAGTGGGTGGGGTGGTTCTAGAGCCATAGCTCAAACAATCGGGCATCGATCACCATCCACAGAATCGTTTTCTCATCAGAAGACTCAGAATGGTGTCACGATGCCTCCAGGTGACCCATTCTATAGAGGCTGGTGGTTAGATCTCGTTATCTCATAAGCACTCAAGGTGTGGCCTTCTTGGTCACTCAGGCTATTTTGTCAGGTCATTAGTCCCGTGACCGACCTTCTCCTCGGAGAAAGACTCAGAGACCCAGCATGATGATGACTTTCAATGAGTGAAATACAGTAGAAACAGTAAGATCGATAGCTTCCAGTTTCAACAACAGGCCTGGAACCGTGAGCAGCAACCAGTCAGTCAGGACAGTTGACCGTTTTCAGGGCGAGCATAAGAAACCGAATGACACCCCCCCCAGCAAATGAATGAGTGAATGAATGAATGAATGACCTAATGATCCTCCCCTCCCCCCCCCCGCCAAAAAAAGAAGAAGCAATCCGTTAGCCTAATTCCGGCCATTTTATTCATCCTCCTTCACCCTGAAGCCCCAGTCACCCACGTGCCACAGTGGTCTGTTTTCTGGTTTCCTCCACCACCCCACCCCCCACCAACCACCACCCCGCCAACATCCCCCCATGCCCAACCACAGCCCCAAGTGTGGGACTGGACGGGGGTGCAGGGGGCTGAGGGGGCGGCAATGGCGGCTTGAGGTGAGGGTGGGGAGTGTTCCGCCCAGATCGTATAGGAAGCTCAAACACAGCTGCAGTACGAGACAAGATGGTAGATTTCTGTGAGTCCTCCCTCCTCTTAAAATCCGTCCTAAGGAGGAGACAGACAGAAAGAGAAACATCACCCTCACTCCCAACGCCTCCTGCGCCCTCGATGCGCCCCAAAACAACAAGAAAAACAAAAACAAACACGACCACAAATAAGTCGCTATCCCTGGGGAAGAAGGATTCGATGGCATGGGGATATCATTCTAAAATTCATTCCCTCTTCATCACATTTCATGGAAACCGATTGCAATCTATGAGGCCCTGTGAAGGTAGGGGTTGGGGGGGTAGGGAGGAGGGAGGGAAGTGAAGGGGGGAGAGAGAGAGAGAGAGAGAGAGAGAGAGAGAGAGAGAGAGAGAGAGAGCGAGCAGAGGAGAGGAGGGATAAAAGGGGAGAGGACAGGAAAGGAGAGGAGGGAAAAGAGGGGAGGGGAGGGGAAATGAGAAGAGGCGAGGGGAGAGGAGAAGAGGGAGAGGAGAGGAGTGGAGGGGAGAAGAGAGGAGTGGAGGGGTGAGGGGGAAGTGGGGAGAACAGGGAAGAGGAGAGGAGGGGAGAGGAGAGGAAAGAGAGACAAGGGAGACAGACAGACACGCATGCGCGCGCGCGCGCGCGCACACACACAGAATAGCGAAATGGAGAGAGAGGCAGAGAGAGAGAGAGAGAGAGAGAGAGAGAGAGAGAGAGAGAGAGAGGCAGAGAGAGAGAGAGAGAGAGAGACAGACAGACAGACAGACAGACAGACAGACAGACAGACATGGATCTAGGTCAGGGATACTACACATGGGTATTCTTCTGAGTGATTTTATGTGTTTTCTCAATCGCCACCTCTATGGAGATAAAAATCGCTCCCATAAGATGAAGGGAGTCCTTCTGCCACCGCCCGCGGCCCCGCCCACCAGCACCGCTTGTGTTTGTCAGGGATTCCAAGCCAAAGCACGTGGAGGAGCGGGAGAGCTTCCTGGCAGCCCAAGGAGGAGGAAAGTCCGGCAGCATGAGAGAGGTGGTTGGCACGGGGAAGCTGGAGGCCGGCTGAAGAGAAGATGGGTGAGGGGGCAGGGAGGAGGGTTTCCCAAGTTGGAGAGCCAAGACGAGGGAGGGGAGCTGTCGGTGGCTGCGTTCTGACCCCGACCCCAACCCTGACTGGAGCGGATCCCTGAAAGGAGGCGGTTCGGGCTCTCTGGCCGAGAACGCCCCTCTCTTCCTCTTTGTGCAGAAACACCTTCCGCGGACAGAGAAAGTCCATCCCGAGACCCTCGTCGGAAGAGTCCTTTCCAGACCCATCACGATCCTCCTGGGCCAAGGGGTCCAGGGGATGGGGCGGGGCCTCCATTCGATCCGTCTTCCGTCCGTCCGTCCATCCACAAGATCTTGAACATCCATGTAGGATTCTGGATGGTAGCAGTTTTCCAGGATCCTCGAAATCCTTGTAAGTCCTCTCCTGGCAGATTCGACCCCTAGGTCGTACCGCGCAGCACAGGGCACTAGATTCAGTCCCTCGGGACGAGGGTTCCTGAAAAAGACCAGGAAAAAGAAGAACAGAATCACTATGGTGTGCACCAGCCAGAAACCAGCACCACCTTGTCACTCTAACAGACTTGCAAAAGGCGGGGTAGGGAGAGAAAGTCATAGGATGGCTACCGTCCCTCCCACCCCCACCCCACACGCCAAGCCCCAGACCATCATCATCCCTGCTCCCCCTCCCCTCCCCTTTCCTCTCCCTTCCCCCTCCCCCTCCCCCTCCCCTCCATCGACGCCCGCCTCCCGCTTGTACCCCACTCCTCTGAACCCAGCACCACCCACCCCAGCCTGGACGGGCTCGGCTCAGATCGGCTCAGCTCGGCTCGGCTCGGCCCGGCCCAGCCCGGCCCGGCCCGGCCGTCCGGTCGACTTCTTCGCAGGGTCTAAAATAGCGCCCGGCCGACAGGAAGGTGGCACATGGCACATGGCAGGGGAGCGAGCGGGACGGTTCGGGATCTCTGGGTGGCAGGGACACGCGGCCGGACAACCAGGAGCACGGACGGCCTGGCGTGCGTTTCTCCGCTCGTGGGGGCCTCGACCAGAGACCGTGGTACGGGGAACGGGGACACACACACACCACACACACACACACACACACACCACACACACACACACACACCACACACACCACACACACCACACAGGCACAGACACACACACAGACACACACACACACACACACACACACACACACACACACACACACACACACACACACACACACACACACACACACACACCCCTTCACCCCCACCCCCAAACCTCTGACAGCTTTCGTTTGTTTTCGGCCGACCGTCCCTCGATGAGGTACGAGTGCCTTGGCTGGGGCTGGGGGGGGGGGGTGGAGTTCCTCCCTCCACAACGACCCCACACAGGCTCTGTTCTGGTCACCCGAGTCCTCTTCCAAGTCAGACCACAGGCCTCCATCACCCGGCGCGAGCACTCGGGGAAACAGTCACCATCCTCATCGCTCCGCTCCACCTCTACACGTGAAGAACTGTTCCCAGCCCACGCCACTCCACCCCACCCCACGCCCCGATGCCACCCACCGCAGTGGAGAGAAACGAGACGAATCCACAGACGTGCATCAATCCGATGAAGAAAACGACGGCCCTATTCCAAGGAAGCATGGATATCTAGGTAGGAGATTCATCGAGTACTATGGAGGCGGTGGGAAAGGGGGGGGTTGCGGTGGGGAGGGTCTAGAGATCAGGCAGTACAGCCCATGCTTAGCATGCAAAAAATAAAGGTCCAGGGTTCAATCCCCAGCACCTACTCTTCAAAAATAACCCGAGAAGAAGCAAGACGGCGGAGTAGAAGGACGCTCGTAGCTCACCCTCTCCCACAAATACACCAAAACTCACATCGACGGACCCACTCGGCCAATCAGACCACCTGCGGAACTCCGACAGAACACCGCCCTCTTCGAAAGACAAAGACGCCCAAAATCTGGTAGGAGAAAAGGAGAAAAGAAAGAGTCAAAAGCAAAACAGTGCGGGAGGGACCGGCAGAGGAGGAATAGGGCTCGTTCGCCAAACCTCCCCCTCTCCAACGGAGAGGCCGACGGGACGGTGGGGGAGCCTCCGAGTCTCAGATCTGCCCGGAGCGCCCCTTGACCGACCGACCCAAGTGAAATGGGCACAGAGGGTCCCCGCGACACCCAGCCCGAGTCGCAGGCCGGCAGCCGGGGGCCGGGACAGGCCGCACGAGCCGGGCGGAGGACCGTGGCGGCGGCACCACGCGCCGTGGCCGGGAGGGGATACAGAGCAGAACAACCCGCCCCCCCAACTTTCTTTCCATTACGGGGAAAGAAAGGCAAAGCAACACGGCCGGTGTGCCCTGGGGGGAGGGGCGCCGTAGCCTCCATCTCCTCAGACCCGCGGCGCCATCACCGGCCCTTCTCGCGAGAAGAGAGGCGGGGCGCAGCCACAGCCGCCATAGCCCCTGGCGCGCAGCGCGCAGCGCGCGGGCGGGGGCGGGAGCGGGGGCGGGGCCGAGACTCGAATCCGCACCCGGGGGCTCTGCAACCTCCTAGGCAGGACTGAGACTCGTTTTCAGCCTGAGGCAGATATTATATATCTGCCCCGGTACCTCAGAGAACTCGCGCCACCAAGACTAAGAAGGAGCCGAGTTTTGGAACGCAGCAGGGGCGGGGCGGTTCCACGGTCTCCCCCGAGCCCACCTACGGAGAGGAGCGCCGACCCGACCCGAGGCGGAGCACACAGCCGCACAGAGCAGCGGAGCGACCGGCGCCGGGAGAGGGCAGGCGGCCAGCCACCCTCCGACCGCGGTGCCAGGAGGGGGTGCGATCTACTTGCCCACAGGCACCGAGGGCAGCACAGACGAGGGCGCCGACGGAGGGCCCGCGGAAACAGCAAGCTGAGTTCACGAAACAGGGCGACGACAGAAAGACTTCTCGGTGAAACCGTTAAGAGCGCACCGTCTCCAGGAGAACACATCCTTTTTTTTTTTTCCTCTTTTTTTTTTTTTTTTCTTTTCCTTTTTCTTTTTTAATCTCTTTTATATCGGTTTTACCTTCTGTTACCTTTTTAACCTTTACTTTTGAACAGTCGTATACGTTTACGGCTTTAATCCCTTTTAAATGTTTCATTTCAAGTCTTTATTATTATTATTTTTAAACATCCACCCCCTTCCCTTTTTCATTCTCTTGGTTTTGATCTCCTGTTACTGGTTATTCACAGGTTTCAAATATTGTTTCTCGAATTTTTTCCTCCTTTTTATTAAGGTTATTAAAAGACGTCTCAACTCGATCGCTATTCTGCTTCCACTGACTCTTCTATTCATGATTACACACTGTCTTCAAACCTTTTCTTTCTCCCGTCTTTTAAAATCCTCTGTTTTATCTTTTGTTAAAATCTGTTCTATTTCCGATTACCTTTTAAAAATTTACTTTTGAAACAATTGTATATTATTTTCTGATCTTTTCTATCTGTTTTTAAAGGCTTTTAGAAGACGTCTCAACTCAATTGCTATTCTGCTTCAACTTGCTCTTCTATTATTGATCGTACACTGTTTTCAAACCTTTTTTTCTCCATTCTTTTAACATCCTGCCCCCCACCCCCCTCTCTCCCTCTCCCCCTCTGTCTCTGTCTCTGTCTCTCTCTCTCTCTCTCTCTCTCTCTCCCCCTATCCCCCTCTCTCTTTTAAAGTTTTATTCCTGCCTAGGCTTTCGATAAATACATAAACTCCTTAAGGACCCCAATAGATAACTGATACTCCTTAAGCCACAGTGCCAGAGAGATAGGAGCATTA